>NC_080636.1:44081391-44381391 GCF_027579445.1 Ammospiza nelsoni
GTTTTTCTGTTCAAAACATGCAAAACAACAATTCTGGCACAATCTGCTAGAAGGTTATTTTTTAAACACGATGCTGAGTCTATATTTTGTGCCATGGGCATAGCATGTGACCTATGAAGATAATTTAAGGTGCAAGGTTTGCCAAGATAATGTGGGGAGACCATGCAAACACTAATTTTAATACCATTCTTTGTGCAAATGAAACTTCCAATGCAAAGAAAGAGCAGAAGGACAAAAGTTAAAGGACATGAAATTGAAATGAACAGGCCGTGTGTCATACCCCAAGGGATTTTGGCTCAATGCTACAAGCATCTTCCAAGAAGATTAAGCATCCATCATTAAATCTGGCCTCCTGCTCTGCCACACACAACTCCAAAGTATGAATTCTGTTACTGAGTTTCCAGGGGGGAAATTTACCACCAAACTTTCAGAATCACCTTTGCATTTCTAGTACTTTCACACTGCCTGGGAACTTGTTGAACTTTTTGCATCAATTAGAGAAAGCTTAATGTTAGTGTTCTGGCTTCCACCTGTCCAGAAGAGCCAGATAATGAACCATTCTGAGCCTGCCTGTAACCCCAGAACACCTCTCAAGTAAGGAGTATTTCTAAAGGCTTTTACCCTTTCATGACCTCCTTATATTACCAAAGTGATGTAATTTGCATGAGTCCAATGGAGACTTAACTCTTCCGCGTGCATTTTAAGCTGGTGGATGCAGAAATGCACCCCACCACAGTTCATGGTGGATTTATCAGTCACTCAGGCCTAATGAATTTCTTCCACTAAGCAGCCCTGCAGTGAAATTTTCTAGTTATACAACTAGAATGAAATTTTACAATGTATGCTGCCCAGTTACAGCAGTTTAGTGAACACATATGTTTAAATGAAGATAGAGGAAATGTGGGTGATTTGTGTAGAAAGCAGCACCATCTGAGAAATCATTTTAAAACAATGATTACAGCCATGATATGTGTGGAGGCATAGTGAAAGAAATTGACTTATATGGCCAGTTACAATATATTTCACCTAATGGAGGAAAAGCTGAGTCAATGAACAATTTTGTACCACCGTTATTGCAAAATGATTACAGCCCCCTTTATCACAGCTGTACAATATGCTGACTGAACAGGAAAACATGCAGCACACACAGTGTAGTGATTTCCACCACCATATAAGTAAATGTCAGACTTGCTTCATCTATTCAGTGATTTTCTTAATGAAAACGTCAGCATAATGCTGGCATTTCCCACCTCTCTTTTAATTCCTACTCTCTTCTCTCATTCACTATTTGACCTTTACATGCACTTGGTAGCTTGCCCAAGGTGCTGTCACACCTTCATTTCCCCTCTCTAATGATGCTCTTTCCCTGCCAGATTCAAATAGGATCCTTGGGAAGCAATTGCAGGGCCCTGTTCTCAGTAGGATGACGAAAATCTGAACAACTCAATATTTTAGGTGACTTTTCACTTCTGCTCTGAAAAGACTTAACTAGGAAAGCAGTGACACACAATTTGAATGTTTTACCCAAGACAGTGACAAATAGGAGTAATGTGAATTTTATAAGGTAGGAACGTGGCATATGTATGGCATGTAAGATAGGAACATTTTGGCAGCAGCTCTCTGGCCACAGAGAGCAACGCAACTTTCCCCGGCCTTTCTGGGAAAGACTGTGAGAAGATCAAAGCAAAAAATGAGAAAAAATTCTTATCTTCCCTTGCTGCACTTGTTGTTGTCAACATGTGGAATATGTTATGGAGATTTGTTTACCAAAGGGGGGTTTCTTAATTAGGTAATGGGGATGGTGTTTGGACTGGAGGACCAATAAGGTCCAGGTGTATCATAAATGTCTATAAAAACAATGGGTTTCTTAATAACTATAACTATAGCTATAATATTCTAATTTTAATAAAATTTTAATATTATTTTATAAAACAATTAAAATTTTAATTTTAATATAATTTTATTTTAACTTTTATTTTTAATTTTTAATTTTAATTTTTTAATTTTAATAAAATTAAAATTTTAACATTATTTTATATTTTTATAAAATATAATATACCAAATATAAAATATATATTTTATATATATGTACCAAATATATATATACACAAAAATATAAATACATATATATACATATATATACATATATATACACACACATATATATATATGGGTGTAAATATATATATATATATATACATATTTTTATATATATATATATATATATATATATACACATTTATATATATATAAACATATACATGTATATATAAAAAATAAAGGGATTGATCAGCCTTCTGTGAATCATGGAGTCAATGCTAATTATTACCCAGCCAGAAAATGGCATATACATGGCATACAAGTGCCATATTGACCCCATTTTGGTCACCACAATACAAGAAATATATTTAGCTAAGAGAGAGCATTGAAAAGAGAGCATCCAAGATGATGAAGGGCCTTGAGGGGAAACCATATGAGGAGCAGATGAGGTCCTTTGGTCTGTCCTGGAGGAGGCTGAGAGGAGACCTCACCACAGTTACAATTTCATTGTGAGGTGAAGATGAGGGGCAGACACTGACCTGTTCTTTGTTCTCAGTGACAGGACCCAAGGGATGGCCTGGAGTTGTGTCAGGGGAGGTTCAGGTTGGATATCAGGAAAAGGTTCTTCATCCAGAGGGTGTGTCAGGTGCTGGAATGGGCTCCCCAGGGAAGAGGTCACAGCACCAAGCCTGACAGAGTTCACAAAGTGTTTGAACAACCCTCTTTGGCACATGGTGTGATCCTTGGGGATGATCGTCTGCAGGGGCAGGAGCTGGACTCGATAATCCTTGTGGGCCCCCTCCAACTCAGCATATTCTTTGATTCTGTGAAAATCAGGCCATGTTAGTTGCATTTATAGTACCATGTTGCAAAGGAAAGACTTGATAATACTCTTGAGCTGGTAGCTGCCCTGAAAGATCAACATTTTTTCTGGATCCTATTGCCTTCCATAGAAATACAAATGAATCATGGTTCAAATAGGAAATAGGTTCAAATAGCTGAAGTAGGAAGAAAGATAAAAATCTTTTTTTTTTTAATCCATATTCTGATTGTGCACCATTTTTCCTGGTGATCTGAGGCAATTTGTCTCCACTGTACTGTGCTTAAGAGCCTCTTGCATGTATTAGCCAAAAACTGACCTCACAGCAGAGCCAGAAAGGAAGGGCAAGGGTGTACAATAAATCCTGGAGTGACTTGAAGAAGGAATTAGTAAAAGTTGGCCAAATCCACAGCTTCCTTCCTCATCAGTGCATTCTGAGAGTTTGTTCTCTCCTTCCAGGTCCTGTACATACTCAAAGACTAAGTTTCCATTGCAGAAGCTCCTTCTCCTGCCTATTGGAATGAAAAGACCGGAGGCAATTACCTTTTCTATACTATCCTCCCATTTCTATATGATATTCTCTTACATTGTCTGTGGGTTAAGAAAGGAATGGGCTAAGTGCAAGGGCAAATAGTTCATAGCTAGTGGATTTCACAAGGTTCAGCAAGAGCCAGAGCTGTCTGGGCTACACAAGTACCCTTGCTGATATTGTGCTATGTCAGCATGCTCATTTATTTACACACAGAAACACAAGGAATTCCTGCCTTGGGCAGAAAGTAGTTACCAGCAGCAGTTAAGTCTAAACCAAAGATAAACTGTTTGGGGAACAGAATTAGAATCTATTTAAATTCCTTTCTACACAGCATAACAAAATAGATCTCCTAAAAACAGCTAGTTTATGAATTTGACAGGTTTCTTCTATGCCACAATCTCTTACTGTTAGCCAGGTTATCTATAATCAGCTTTTCCTCATGAAAACATGGAAAAAAAATAAGTTGAAATGAGGCTTACAGCAAGGTATTGAACATAATAAGTAGGATGAAATAGTTAAAGCTTTAGCTAAATATTTTTCATTTTTATCAGTTCACCGGGTGCTGAGAAAAAATCATGTACAAAAGAAGAAAAAGTATTCCACATACCATAGGAAAATGTTCACCATCTAAAAAAAGAGAGCAAAAGGACCAGAAGTCAGCAAATGACTGCAGTAGGATCCTCTCTGCCACAGACCAGATGAGCATCTCTGAAGTTTGGAACAGCAACAACTTCTTTAAGCAACTTTAGACACCTGTGATTGAGATTTTTGGCCATGTGCTCTGCACAGAAGCATAATCAAATGACAAAGTTCTGCAGTAATAAATGACTCCATGTAATGGTGAGTGCTACAGAGCAGATTGCTTATTTCTGGGAGTGAAAGATACAGCACTTGTTCAAGGATAATCTGATAATAGATCACAAGGAATTCCAATGCCACAAAAGACTAAGCAGGGCCTTGGGATTTCACCAAGAAGAGGGACATAACTAACCTAGCACAACCTAATGATGAAGGAGACTCAGTGCAAGCTGATTTACTGCTGAACAACCTTCTCTTGTCTCGTCTCATCTTAAGGAACTGAAATGTTTTCCATAACAGGTCATAAAGGCTCTGTTTTTTCCCTGCAGCAAAAGCCAACAGGTTTTACTTTGTAGGAAGGAAATCTGCGCAAGCACTCCCAGACTATGAAAACAAACCACTTCTTTCAACTAAACAAAATCAGTGCAGTAATACAAATTCCCCGTGTTCCCCCATGAGAAAACAATCTTTATCAAACCTTGCAGAAACAACATTAAAAAAAAGATGATCTGGTTGTAGCACATCTTTCAAAACTATTAGTTTTACCCCATCTCCTATTTTATTAGACAGCATTTGTTTGTTTGGAGGGGCAGGCTGCTCTGGTGTGGTAGAGAATTTTCCATATTGGGAAGTTTCCATAGGAAATATTTTCTCTTTTTATATTGGTAAAAATGAGTTGGTGGCAACCAAGATATCACTTGGCTAAAAAATGTATGAGGAAAGGCAAAAGGTGCAAAGCTTAGAGTCACAGGAAAGAGAGAATTTGAGCTTTCTGCACCTTCCAGAAGAGGAAAGTGCATAAACAGTGGATTTTAAATAGGAAGAAAAAAATAGGGAGAATAAAGCCATAGTAGATAAAGAGAAAAGCTGAGTTCTTTTCACAAGTGATATTTCTACAGAATGCTTTCAAAGGTAAAGGATTGAACACACACTTTTCCCTCTCCCTTCAGAGTCTGGGACCATTATTCCATAATGATCAAGGGAAAAAGTAGAAAGCTCAAATAATTATAAAATAGTAAGCATCACCATTAGGCCTGGATGGCCTTTTTTGTTTGCCAGGAGATGTGTTGTCATTAGATTTAATCAATGTCCTATTTCATTCAAAATAAGCAATTTTGCTTCCTACTTTAGCAATTTTTAATTGGAAATTTACCAAAGCTTATAACCTTAAATTGATGGATGATCTTTTTAAAGCTGCATACTTGACATTGCCAGCTACCTAATGCGTAAGTGACAGAGTTTTTTAGGATTGAAATAAATATTATCCAATCCATACAGACTGAAAGTTTTTAGGGTGTTGTTACCCAAGAGGCTTCTCTAATAGTGACTCTTGCCTCTGCCCTAAAGTTTTAAATAACTTCTGGGTTTTTTTTTTTTTTAATTCAAACTTGCTCCTTCCCACCTGTTATCCTGTGCCATAATTGATCAAGACTACCTGCATGTATTTTGCTGTGGAAAAATGAAAAAAAAAATACAATCTATTATTTTTTTGTTTTTATCCAGTTCAAGATACAAATAATTCAGTTTTATTCAGTTTTTTGTTCCTCTCTTATCTTTCTTTTTTCTGATCCTGTATTTCTCAGTCATTAAAACTCCTTAAATAAAAGTGCATAAAAGTATGTAAAGTTATATTTACATACTTTATGCACTTTTATTTAAGGAGTTTTAATGACTGAGAAATTTTTGAAATAGCTGTTTCTACTGCAACACATTAATGAAGTTTGCCTATGATATTTTTTTCACTACACAAATTTTTAATCTAACAGATCACTTGCTAATTTAAATATCTTATTCTGTTTTGTAGCTTGGACCCCCAAGTTCTCTTTTAAGATATTGTAGAATTACCTATGAGCAATCATGTAAAGTTTCAAGTATAAAGTTATTAACATTTAAAGTAGATACCCTTAGGTAGTTAGAAGAAATGATTCTATGACATAAATCAAGTAATTTTAGCAGAAATTAAGGAAAAAGAATTTTTGAAGTGCCATAATTTTCATGAGAATTCCCCATATTTGAAAGAGATTGACTGAGATCTGCACTTTACACGTTCTTTTCCTCTTGCTTAAGAGGTTGTGCTTTATTCATTTATAATAATAGGCCACTTTATAGGGTATTATTATTCTCAGGGAATCATTTTGAACGAGAGCATAGTGAGGACCTAACAAACCAAGAGTTCAGAATTTGAAAATCAGACAGGAAAATTTATTTGATAATATTTCTCAACCAAGAGAAAAGTCTAAAGTTCTATTTGAGAACTTTCTTGATTGCCACGTTCTCAGCCTCATGGCTGATTCTAAGCCCAAACAGCCTGAATGACAACTCATATGCTTAATGTTAAAATAGCAATGAAGTGCTTTAAACCAGGATCTAAATATTTCATACAGATATGATCAGAAGCATGTATTCATCTTGGACAGGGAATCACATTCCATTTACATACCTCCTTGTCTTTGAGTACATGGTCTGAAGTTCAGAGCCTTAAAAATACATTTATTTCAAAGGGTGCTGGATCTGGCATTAATGAATAACTCTGGCTGCAGTAATATGCTATTTGAAAATATTTAATTGAGGTCTGAAAACTCTGTGGAATACCAAAGTAATTTTCAGTACACTCTGACTAAATTCAATGGCCAAAACTTTCAAACACTTGTGGGTCAAGCCCTAAAAGAACTGAAACTGGAAGACTTGATGGTACAACCCTTATTACAAGAAAACCAAGGTCTAATTGTGGCCTTCCAGCTACCTGAGGGAACTTAGAAGAAAGCTGGGGAGGCTTTACAAGAGCCTGGAGTGAAGGACAAAGGGGAATGGCTTCACACTGAAGGAAAGTAGGTTTAGATCACACTTGAGAAAGAAATTCTTTACTATGAGGATTGTGAGGCCCTGGCACATGTTATTGTAAATGCAACAACATATGCCAACCCCAATGAGGGGAAAGAATGATGCTTTCTTATCTTATATAAAGATATATAAAGAATCTTATCAGAAGGCTAATTTGTTACTTTATTATACTACATTATATTAAAGAATGCTATACTATACTAAAGAATACAAAAAATACTTACTGAATGTTAAAAAGATAATAATAAAATCTTGTGACTCTTTCCCGAGTCCCAACACAGCCCCAATTGGCCAATGAGTTAAGACAACTCACACCAGAGTCCAATCAAGCAATCACCTGTGGGTAAAAAATTTCCAAACCCATTCCACACCAACACAACACAAGCAAATGAAATAAAAATTGTTTTCATTTTTTCTGAAGTCTCTTGTTGCCTTTCTGCTTCCCAAGAGAAAAAAAAAAAAAAAACTAGACAAAGAAATCATGTTAAAAAAATGTGGATATCACAACATGTTGCCTGGAGAAGCTGTGGATGCCCCATCCATGGAAATGTTCAAGGCCAGGTTGGATAGATCTTTGAGCAACATGGTCTAGTGAAAAATGTCCCTGTCCATGGCACAGGGGTTGGAACTAGGCGATGTTCAAGGTCCCTTCCAACCCAAACCATTCTATGATTCCTCTCCTGGGGCTTATACTGAACACAGTCAAATTTGCTGCCTTGGAAGCAAATACTGGCTATAAGCAATACCAGCACACTACTGCAAGTTTTCAAAGTTAATTGAATCAGCATATAAAAATGTTTTCCCTGTGTAATAAATCTCACTATAATCAACCTCTCTATTACAGGCACTTCCATATGATATGCAAATTTCAATTATTTATTTAGAATATATTCAGCGTTTTCATATGACTCAATTTTCTGTTTAAAAAAAATTGGGAATTGAATTAAATAACCAGTTCTCCTTTGGAAAATGCTATTAACAACATTGAATGCCAACATAATAATGGAGCTTTTCAAATAATCAGACTACAAATATACTTTGGAAGTGAAAAAAGGGTTTCACTCAAACTTCCTTTAGGATCTTCCTGGGTAAATCTGCTATGCTGACTTCTTTACGATATGCAACACAAAAAGAGATAGAGGTTTAAGGATATTTTACCTATTTTTCCCTGACACAAGAGAAAAACTGAATGATGTAAGCATTATTTATTTCCATTTTAAAGTTCAGTCTCAATGGACTCATGCTGGATTTCCAAGTGAAAAAACATGAATACCTTGAAGGAGAAATATAGGCCACTGACAAAAATGTACTAGTGACCCACTGACATTATGAATCTGTTTCTCATTGTTGTTAAACACTCTGGAGAAAAGCTAGGTGACCTTATTCAAGGTAAAAAAATAAAAAGGAAGCACCAGAAAACAGATGTTATCTAATGGAACTTTTTCACAGTGTACTGAATTTCTCATTGTTTCTTGAGAGACAGGAAAACCATGGCAAAAAAAAAGTCAAATGTAAGCCACACAACGAAATTACAAGTTACAGACAGAGATAGGGAGTTCTTTTTATTCCCTGAGCAGCAAATGATTCCCCTCCATCAGAGTAACTCAATATAGAACAAGACCACAACTTGTCCCATGGCTAGTTACTATTTAAATTTGTACAAAGCATGTTTTCTTTTGTGATTATGATCATGTAATCTCACAAGGAATGAAAGAATTTTCATGATGATGGCCTTCTCTTAAAATTGCAAAACTCAAGTTGTGAATTTCTGTTCTTTTTCTTTTTTGTTGTTTTTGCAGAAAATGGTATCGAATTTATAATCTGCATTACTTCAGTGCAGACCAGACTCACTAAAAATAATTTCCAAATGAACATTTGCATTTAATGAATTTTTCACACTTGTTTATTTTTTGGGATTCACATGCAAAAATTAAATTTATATGAAAGAAATAACTGAAATATGTGTATCACATGGCCAAAAAACTGATCAGTAATACATACAGCAGGAAAACAAAGATTCATAATTAAAGTAGATTAAATCATATGCCTCATCAAAATGAGGGGTGTGTAATTAAAAAACTTAAATACAAAACTTTTATGTATAGTCAGTGTATATACACCTCCACATATCACAGGAAGTTTGATTATAGACAGGTAAGTGATGAATGCTAAACTGTGATAGAAGGATACATCAAAAAAAGATATTTGAAGGTCCATAAATAAGAATTGTTTGTTGCTAGATCCAAAAAATCAGCATGTGAATGATTAGTTGCACCCATCACAGATATTTCTCCTCTTTTTTCTTTCTGGCCCCTTGAATATTTAATTTCACTCTTTAAAAGAGAAGAAATTCAAAAGGAGAATAATTGTAGAAAATCCACTGGACAAAGACAGCAGACACACAGAGGGTGTAGATTTCAATTTCCCCTGATCCCACCCTTCTGGCTGTGCCTCATTGTGAGAGACATAAGAAAAATAAGTAACTGCAGAAAAGGAGAGTCTGGTGAGGATGGGAAACACCACCTGAATCTGTTCATATGTATTCTTACCATCAGCCTTTCCTCTTAAATGGAGATAATTGATATGGGTTCTCTGGATTCCATTCTGAACCTTCCCTTGTCCAAGGGAGCAAAGACAACTTGTAGATTTTTGACCAGGTGATTGGTTTTTAGAATGGTGCCATGTTTAATGCCATGCTGCTGAAATGCCATTGGATATGTGTGTGCCCCTTGGCCACCCCCTAATCAAACAGGAACCTCTCAACTGGTAAAAGCTAAGAGGAATTTTTGACTGTTACTAGAAACACATTCTGGTAACACTGTACAGACTCAACTTCTGTGAAAATTCCCATAAACTATTTCTGAATACAATCCCTACATTCAATTTGGCAAGGACAACAAGAAACTCAGGATTCTAGTTTAGGTTGGTAGCATCTCTTTCCCTGCAGGTGAAGGTTTTGCCTGTGATTTTTGCCTTCATAGAGGAAGAAAAGTGATTTTTTTTTTCTGCCTGTGTGGCTTTGAGGTCTGCCTTCTCCCTTTCCAAACTAATCCAATAAAATAAAAAGTGTTATGGAAAGCATGACTCCTATGAGAGAGGAGTAGTCTGACTTTGAGGGAGAAAAAGTGTCTGCATTAGGATGATAAATGACTGACTATAATGAATTGATCAATTAATTGATTTTACAATAAAATCCAGTATTAGAAGTAGTGGCCTTAAATACACCATGACCTGCAGTTTTATCTGATAAATTATGCTCCATCAAAATCCACACTCAGCAATTATTTATTGTGCAAAGTTCCAAATTGGATCTTCTACTTCTGAATTAATTTGGATCTTAAGTATTTTGCATTTGTATTGCCATCCAAAAGGGTTTGTGTAAAAATCATGTTTAAAAAAAGGATATACAATATTTACAGTAGGAACGTGCTTGACTTTCTATGATATTAAAAAGGCTTAGCAAAAGGGAACAATGCTCATCATCCAAATGTCTGCTCTAGAAAAATTATTCCTAGGTTACTTTCAAGATGCTGCTCTCCCTGGATTTAATTTATGTTCTGCATCTACAATAAAGGGCAAATGTCTCTGCAGTTCCCTGCTGAAATCAGTGTTGGGCTTGTACTTCTCAGTCTCACAGCTTGGAAGAATGCCATTGCAAAGGAGCACGGAAAAGGGAAATGAGCCACCGCAGAGAAAGTCAAGAGTGAGGATGCACTTCAAATCAATTTTGCCATGAAGTTGAGCTCTTGTTATGTCTGCTAGGAATGGATTTTAACAGATAGGAGAGAACAATCTCAGGGCTACTATTCTCCTAATCACATAGATTTTGGGGTTTTTTTCCTTTTTTTTTTTATCTTTTCTAGAAAAACCAAAATTTTAAAGATTTTTTAAAACGTATATTTTTCAATGGTGCTAAATGTCTAATTGATTTCCACAACATTGGTTCTATCTTGGAAAAAAGATGCTATTTAACCTATAAAATGTTCTAGACAGATTATTAAATCAGACTTTGTTACTCTTACTGCTATGTTGTAATGGTGGAAGAGACGATGGAAGAGATAAAAGATGATGGAATCAATCTGATGAAGTATTGGAAAGAAATTTGAAAAGGCATTTGACAACATATCAAATAAAGGGCACAATTCAATAAGGGATCACAATTCAAATGTTCAGTAGTGTATAGAAGATGACACCATTTTAAAACCACTAAAATATGTTTTTATAAGTGCTATCCTACTGCACAGGACAAAAACTGAGGAATAAGATTTCAGAATAGCTGAAAAGTCACAAGAATTGCTCATAACCACTCCAAGGGTATTCCACAACTAACTGAAATATAGGTCATAAGACTTAAAAAGAAAAAAAAAAAGGAAAATTCAGCTTCAAATACTTACCATAAACCCATCACTACAGTTACACACATCAGCATCTTTGAGCTCAGCTTGCAGCAGCAGTTAGGCGCTGTTGGCAAAAAGAGAAAGCAAAGTTTGTTGCTACAAATTTCTGGATTATCGCTCAAAATATCCATGTCTGCAGTCTGGTTTAGAGCAGCCCCATGGCAAGAATGTATTTGGGATTTGTTATCGTTTGGGCAAGCATGACAAGATAAGATCTTAACAACTATATTCGAAACGTGTACAAGTTGGTTTACGCTGCCTGCAGTGCTGCATTGATTCCTATCTCCTTCCTGAGTAATTTCACTAACAAAAGGGTCATAGCAAATGTACACAGAGCCAATAAGCCTACAGACATTAACTACCCCCTGCTCCCCAAAGTCTTTATATACCAAAAATTGTGAGTGGTTGATTGTGGCTTAGATACACTGCCAAAGGAGTTTTCATCGACTCACCATTTATTCCCATTGCAACATTCTCAAATTCAGATCATCTATTTTTAGAGACAGATAATAAACATTTATGTGATCAAAATGAATAATACAGGACTGCTGAAACACATCTCAAAGGTTTTGTTATTCAGAATGCCACCAGCTCCTGCCAAGGAAGTACACTTGGCACTAGCCACACTTCAGGTTTCAGCCATTTATTTTTGACATAATGAAAATGCCTTCTCTCAGAGTACATGGCCACTCTTCCTCTCTTGCATCAGAGTCTACAAGCTATTGAGGGTAAAAGATGTATGAGCCTGTTCAGCCTGAGAGCCAGCAACTTAGTCAGTATGTTTCTTTTTTTAGTATTTAATATCTTTCCTGACTGCAGCAGATTTAGTGTGCTTGGAAGTTAACACTGAAGTATTTGGACTGCCACTGTTTGAGCGACAGCGACCACTGAGAAAGGACAGCAAATCAGAATTTCTGCTTGTTCTACATTTAAACACGTTGTTCAAGAGACAGGATAAATACTTTTTTTTTGTTTAAAAAGAATCCCACCCATCAGGCCACTGTGCCACTGTGAACACACGTTGTTTCTCAGCAGACACGTCTCTGTAACCACAGCTGCTCACATTCCTTTGTGGATGCTTACAGCCTGCAGACAGAAAGTCCTGAAATGAAGATGAAAAGGGGGAAAAAAACCACTGGATTCCAGATGATTTGACTGGCTTCAGACCCAGGAATCTGAGGAGGCAGCTGCTTAAATTTTCGGAGGGGGGTTATCTAAATAAATCTGAGGGATTAATACATTACACCATTCCCAGATAACCTATCTGCAAAGGCATTAACTAAGAGTTTGGAACACAAGTAAAAGCATTCACCACTTCTACCTCAGCAGCCCAAAACTGCAGCCAAGCCACATGAGAGTGCATACTGACACCAGATCAGTCCTTTCTAAAGATCTATTCAGAACTGCATTGTTCCCTGCAATCAGCACTTTTAGGCCAAATTCTATGAATCCCACTGACCTTGTCTTTTATCAAATAAAATATGAAGCACTGGTGAATGGAATGGAAATTTTAACTAAGCCCAACAACAGTTTAAGCATTCCATGCTGGGATATGCAAAAGAACAAGGCTATTCTGTAAAAGTACAAGCAGACATGTAGCAGATTAGATTGTCTGCACCAGCATCTCTGAAATTCAATCCTTTCTTAAATCATTTCAAAGGCAGATGGACAGTGTTTTGCCAAGTCTGCAATTTGGTGGCAATGAAATTGCCTCATGAATGTGAAGTTAGATGACTGCTTAGAATTTCATATATTTGTGAGAGAACAGAGGCAGAATTATCTGAGGTCTTCTAAACTGCAAGAAAAGAGAGGAAATTGGCTACATGCTGAAGCATCGACAAAAGGACAAGTTGAATCTGTTTATAAGAATGCTGGCAGAAGATTTAAGTGCCTTACAATTTCAAATCAAAGACCTGCAGGTGGAGAAAAGCTGGAGAGAAAAAAGAGAAATCTGCAAATACACTTACACTTTGTTTCTGATATGAGATAGAAAAGTGAAACAGAGAAACTAAGAGAGGAGGAGGAATATCAGGAATTTTTAATATAGGTAAGTATTTCTGAGCTCAAATTTGCAAAAATTTAGGAGATAATGGGGGGAAAATGACTATGGTAAATACATTTGAAAGAATCCCCTGGCATATAAAACAGAAAAAAAAGAAAAATTACAGGCTATTTAGTTTTGTATAATAGCAAGGATATTTAAATACCTAGTGGCTATATTTTGGTTTTATGACTTTGTTAGGATACTTGCAGTATAAGCTGTGAAAGCCACTTGTAGTTTACTTTGCAATACTACCCTTCCGTTGTCATCTTCAGTGTTATATTTGAAGGAGAAGCTTTATAACAGATTTTCCTACAGTTGGTTTTAGTTTGTGCAGAGTACCTGTGCAAAAGATGACAACATTGGTAGATAACAGAGCTAAAATGTACTTCTATCTTTATAATGATACAAAAATCTCATTACTCTTGATATGCTGTACTGGGTACTTTTCTACAAGGGAGACAGGGAAAAGGAGGACATCCCCAGATATCCTCTTGTTTGGAACAACATCCCTACAGTTACTAAACATTAATAAGAGCGCTCAAAAATGGCAGATCATTTCTGAAGAAAGGGATGAAAAGCCTAAAAACCATTTTATAAAGGACTCAGACTTCTGAAATAGATATGACTTTAGGTATCTGACTTCAGCTCTGTGATCCAAGAAGTTTCTGTTCATTGTCACTTTAATAATAAGGCTTTGCAAACACTGTCTATCTGATTTTGATTTGAAACTTTATTCCTGCATTTACTTGTCTCAATTTCACCCTGTTTCAATGTCAGAAGAATAAGAAAAATTGACAGGATAATGTTTAGGTTTTTAGACTCATTTTTGAGCTCAGAGCATGTTCACACACCCACTCATGGCATGCTTGACCCACAGGTTTAACTCTCTGCCTCTTCAAAAGTCTCTCAGTGGTTTGGCTGACACTTGTCGCAGACATCCTTCAATGAAAAATCCTTTCCTTAGGATTTTCCTCCTGAGAAGCTGGGAGGCCTCAGGAACAAAATGCAAACATTGATTATCTGCTGCTGTGGAATGCAACAGGTGCATCTGTGATTGGCCCATGTTGGATGTTTGTAATTAATGGCCAATCACAGTCAGCTGGCTCGGACAGAGAGTCTGAGACACAAGCTTTTTTTATTCATTCTTTGTTTTTCTATTCTTAGCTAGCCTTCTGGTGAAACCTTTCCTTCTATTCTTTTAGTATAGTTTTAGTGTAATATATATAATAAAACAATAAATCAAGCCTTCTGAAGCATGGAGTCAGATCCTCATCTCTTCCCCAATCCAAGAGCCCCTGTGAGCACCGTCACAGACACTCATCTTGGGTAACAGCCTCATGCAGAAACAGGAGTGTTCAGATCCACCTCAGCCAAATTTCAAGGAATCCAGTCCCCAGCTTCCCTCTGTGATGCCTCTGCCAGAAAACAAGGCAGCCTGGATCAGAGCACCACAGAATGATGCAGTCTGTCCTGCAATATCTGGACCTGTCTACTTTCATCATCCCCAGTAGGCACAGTGATTACCGTCTGGCGATTCAAGAAACATCTGTGACATATTTTTAGAACTTATTTCAGTCCTCTCCATTTTCTTTCGTCACAATCTTTTGTCTTTACTCCGTGTTACTTACCTATTGCAACACTGGAACTGGAAATTCAGTTTTGCTAGTCTCTCTTTTTATTTTGTCTTTTAATCTTTGCCTCACTTTCCCATCCTCTCATGTCACAGCACAAATCACAGAATCACAGAATCACAGAAGTTCAAGACTGGAAGAGACCTATAAGATCATCAAGTCCAGTCGATGTTCTAACTGTTCACTAGATCATGGCAGCAAGTGCCACATCCAATCTTTTTAAATAACCTTGTCCCACCCCCTAGCCTCTTTAACTACCATTTCTCCTCTCTATTCAATCTCTTTACACTCAGAAATAGCACTCTGTGTCCTGCCTTGAACTGCCAGCTCCCTTCAATGCAGCTAAGTAACTCTTGAAATCAGTCCCCTTTTGGCTTCTCTGTCTCTGCACTATGATAATTTTCTCCTGCTGTCTTTCTTCTACAGAACTCTCTAGATTTTGTTGTGGTTCTTGGTGGGAAATTCAAAATACATATTATTTTGTCTCCTTCACTCTTGCATTTAAATTTTTCTCAGGCTACCCTTACCTGCAAATTTAAATTTAAATACTTTTTAAATACAACTAACAGCCCTCAGCATCCCAGACCCATTGCCCCCTTGTCTCTCTGACATCTTTCAAATTCCACAAAATTAAAATAGGCATCTTGATATTCACTTGCACCACTTTTTAATCTGAATGGCCAGCATTTCACTGCCATGTTTATATATAAATACAAAACAAATTTGGTCCACCCCTTTATTAAAAGTGCTGCTGCAAAGACTGGTCTTCTACTACAAAGCTGTGTCCATGTCACCCCTCTCTTTTCATTCTTGTAATACTGGGTCACTTTTTTGTATGAAACACAATCTCCTTGTGTTTATTCCTCATGCCAAGAACATCACGGACTCATCCAATTCCCCATTCAGCAATTTCCAGTAATTCAGCAGCAGGAACTCCAAATGACTTCTCAGCTCAGTCTCCATATTTTAACTGCTCCACCTCTCAGGTGACAAAGTAAAAAACATCCCCATCATTCATGAAAAAATCTCTGTTATTATGAAGCCTCAGAAAACCTGATGGTGTGTCTTGTTAAGGTCTGTGAGTACAGGGTGCCTCGACTGTGTTTGTGCACTGCACCTTTTAGCACCTGGTATTTCATTTTACCCTTGGATCAGCTTGGCAGGGGCGTTCATTCATGCACTGATGCAAACTTCCACATTTATGATGCTGTGTAGGAATGTTCTCATAGTGGGGACGCCTGGTTGCAGCTCCGCAGCTCCTGGTTCATGCTCAAGACTGGTCCTTGTTCATGTTCAAAGCTGGTCCTGAAAGGGGAAGGAGAGAGGGAATTATAAGGAATTTTTATAGCGATAGATATCTTCATAAAGAATATAGAGTCTGGAAAACTGAAACAAGTTGCAGAGGACAAAATAGAAAAGTCAAGTGAAGAATCTTTTCACCAAGAGAAAAACTGGATTCCCAGAAGGGCTTCAAGCCCTTCTCCTTTTTGCCTTTCTCCCTGCCTTAGCCTTGCAGACGTGAGTTGTTCTAAAGGCAGGAGTCACATTCGTGTTCACAGATTGAAAATCATGCAGAGCAATGCAGCATCTATTGTCATGACCAGAGAGCAAGGAGAGGAGTGAGGAGCTAAAAAACCTATTTCTCTTCTAGACGTATGTAAATAATTCATTTTGATGGCTTTATTCTAAACTGATGCACCTATCCATACCGTTGCTGCTGTTCCAAGCAACTAAAAAAATCTGTCCAATTCTTTTCAGTGTAAATTTCTCTGACTCTTTTGGATTTGCAGGATCAGTATTACCTCTTGAGTTGTTTGCCATTTTGAACTAAAAGCTTAAGGTACTTTTAATACGCTTTGTGAAACAATATTTGCAGTGAAATGGTACTTGGGAAAGTAGTAGAAATATGTCACAGGAAGCAAGAATGTTTATACTGAATTACCTGATTTCTGTCTTTTGTGATTCTGCATATTTAGCATCATTTGGTTTAGAATTAAAGACCAGCAAAAATGACTGCTAAAGCCTTATAAGTACATTTAATCCTATTTTATACTGAGGCCTTTATTGAATCATGTATTTTAAGTTACACTCATGAGAAGTGCAGAGAAATGCACACTGAACTGGTCTTATATAGCAGTTAAAAGCCTTCTTCAAATGCTAATCATTTATAATTAGTCTACTTCAATTAGTAATGAACAAATTGCCCTCTCCAAGAAAAGAGAATATATTCCATGTGCTGATTAAAAGGGAAGAGTGATCTTCAAATTCTGAAGCAAATGATTGATGCGAAGCAAAACTCTCTCACAATTTTGTTCTTTTAACTCTTTGATGAACTGATTAACAAAAGCAAGTTTCCCAAAAGTCTTAGAAACATTATTAGCAATTCACATAAAGAAAAGCACATCTGTGTTCATACGTTCTCACTTTAAATACATCCTTACTTTAGAGCTATTTTATGTCATTTACTAAGCAGGTGTTATATTTCCTCTTTTTTCTCTCAAGGAATCAGCTTTTAATGGGCTACTTTCTAATGTGCAAAATAAAAATCAAAAAGCAATTGGCTGGTTGGGAACTGATTGTTAGGCAGTTGTCCCAAAAAGCCTTTGGGCAGGAATAAAGTCATCTGACTGATTCAGTACAACTTCAATCACTAAAGATTACACAGTTTAGGAGAAAAAATCTAAGTTGAATTTTGATACAGGACTTCTTTCACTTGCTCAGTGTCTATTCTAAATAGCCCAGGCAGTGTTTACCAGAAGAATGGTTTTGCTTAGTCCTGTTGTAGGATTTATTCAGCCAATAGTGTACTTCAAGCATATGCAAATCAATAGTTTTGAAACACCTATTCTGAAATGGGGTAGGCACAAGGCAAAGGAAATTGGATAATTCATTCAGAAAGTAAGTTTCTGCTTTCTGCTGATATGACAACTGGTGAATTGCAGAAAATCAATGTTCAGCTCCTTGTGTTCTGTTATTAGGTGTCCTGCTTCCAGGTGTTTGGAGTGGTCTTGTATAACTGGGGTTTTGTTCATTTGTTTTGGTGGCATTTTTACTTTATCAGGAGTGTGTGGGGGATATTAAATGAAAATATACAGGACAATGCTGCATGTTAAAATGTAGAGAAAACCCTTCTCACTGATATGGTTGTGTAGGCAAATGCTGTAGGACTGGTAAGGAATAATATTAACAAAAATATTGCAAATAGAAAAATGCAGACCTGACAAAATGAGATAAACTTCTTCAATGACAAGTCTGTCTCAATAAGAGCAGCAGAACAAGGGAGAGAGTTTCTCCAGTATAAATAATGGAATTTAACTGAGATTTCTAGTACTTCAGTTTGGTTTTACCTTCCTTTCACCAATTAAAGCTCTATTCAGTCCTTCCCCTAAGGACCCATGGCATGGTCTCTGAAGGAGGAGGTGGAATTCCTTCAGCCAACTTCCAAAAGCACTGGCTGCCCTCCCTGAATTTGAGGAGGCAGGTGAAGGCACTGAAGAATTGCTTGGGATCTGATATAAACTGTAAAGCATTAAAATACTGTTAGATAATTTGAAAGCATGTAGACATGTATTAAATTGTAATCACTCTCCTCCGTATGGGAACGGGGAAAATGCTATCTCACTTTACACCAACATACAGCTACAGCACTAATTAATTTCCTGTTAAAGCCATAGTTAACTCCATAAAATAATTAACAATAGCTTCATAGATAATTTACCATGTATCTGGAATTCAGACATATTTTCTCTAGGAGAATGGTTAGTTTTCCTGTTAGTCTGCTTCTTCTTTAACTATCAACTACATCAGTAACATTATGGGGAGCTCACAGCAACTCCATAACTGTTTTATCAGACTTGAAGAAAGATCATTATCCCATAAAACAACAGTGTAAGCCACTCTCACTTCACTCACTTAACCCTTTGTCTTAATTCACTTGAAAACTTAATGGTTCTTAAAAAGTAATTTATTGTGTCCAAGAACAATAACTTTCCAAAGGATTTGTTGTTTGATTGCAGGTGATTTCACAGCCTTATTAAGATGTTAGGATTTCTATATTCGGCAGTAGATTGAATTTTTGTTCTTTCAAGGTTTCCAGACACAGCAGCAATAAAACGTCCACAAGACAATGGGCTACAATGTAAAGTAGCCATATTATATTTTATCTGTTTGTACTTTTATACAGAATAATTTACAGAACCACTGTTTGTTCAAAGATTATTCAAGAGGTTACTTAGGGATAGACTTTTGGTCAAGTGCTTTAGTTTCACCACATAGAGTCAGTTTTAACTTCTACCCCAGACATTATACCTGACTTTTCTGAAGGAGCAAGTTTAGGGATTTTCTCTCTGGGGCAAACACATTTATATGTGTTTCCATGTTACCTTCTCCACCTTTGGAAATGAAAGTGAAATAAGGAACTGAAGAAAAAAAATCTATTTAATGAAAAAAAAATCTGTATTGTTCTAAGACTGGCCTTCTCTCTGGCCTCATGATGTGAATATTGTTTTGTCTGACAGAAGATGTAGTAGTATTGTGTGGTATTATCAGACTATTAATGAACTTCCACAGTTGTCATCAATAGTACTAATTCTGCACAAATGAAAAATAATTACCCAGGAGTCAATCAATTTGACACCTGTAACACAGAGAGTACTCTGAGAAGAAACAGGAAAAATATCTTTGCAAAATGAAAGTTGTAATAAAAAATTAAATATTATCTTTAATGAAGGGGCTTTTCATATAACAAAAGTTCTCACAGCACCAGCTTCAGAATCCATGTCTTGCTTCATTAAAAAAAACATATATGGAAAAAGGAACTGTGTGCACATAAAATACCCAGTAGACATGAACTCTTGTTATGTTCTGTGAACACGAGACAGGAAAAAGACCTGTTCCAAAGAATTAGTGAAAATATACAGATTTCAAAAAGCAGCCTGGTTGCCTGGGAACTCAGTGAGAAACTCAGAGCAGTTTTATAGCTGATCAAGGTTCATTCAGAAAGAGATAAAAAGTTCTCATCTAGAAAGAAATGAAGATGCATTTCCACTATACACAATATAATCTGCTGTTCAGGCATTCCATAAACATCCTCATGGTAAACCTTACGGATTTTTCTTTTCTTCTGTGGCAAAACATCACAGAATACCTTAATGCAGCTGGAAAATTTGTCTTCATATCACCACCACAAAGAGATAAACACCTAAGGAAATACTAAGAATGCAACACAATGATGGATTTTTGTGGAGAGAGGAACTGGAAAGAAAATTATTACTTCTTTGTCAGTGATACTCTAGAAGTACAGCTAGTTGTATAATTAAAAGAAAATAAAAAAAAAAAGAGAATAAATTTAATCTGATAATGAATTTTGGATTATAGAAAAATTCTTGATGGAAATTACTTCTCCTGGAATTTGGACAAAGCAGTGTATGGATACACTGATGGATTGGTGGAACAGGACCTGGAAGAGCTCTTAGTATTTTTCCTCCTCTTTCCTAATTCTTTTCTCTTATAATTGAAAACATGAAGTATTTATAGCATTTTTTATGCCATTTCTATAGTAGGAAAAAGTTAATTCCACATTTAATGTGAAGGAACTCCCATTTGCTACAGGAACATCTTGCAGTGAGCTACCAATATTAAAAATAAAAGATGAGAACTATCAGCATTTAGTTTAACATCTACATAAGGGCTATTTTTACAGAAATCCTTTATATACTGTAGAGATAGGCACTCCTATTTCTTACATCATTTTATATTGCCAACAGCTTTTTTATGAGCCATATCAACAGAACAACCCACAGCCAGAGGGGGAAACCACATAAGTTGTACAAGCTAGAGAACAAATGGTAAGGTTATTAGGATGTAATTAGACATGAGGATGTAATGACATTAAATGGACATCAAACACCAAGTTCTTGCAGTGTGGGGCAGGATGGTGTGGGGTTTTTTGAGTGGGATGAATGGGTGAAGCAGAATGCAGAGGCCAACTCTCCGGAGCTCAGGGCTGGCAGGACCCTTCTGCCTTCAAGCACATGGCATCCTTAGCAGCAGCCCAGATCTCCAGAGAAGTTCAGAGAGCAGCATGATCCTTCAGGAGAGGTAGTGATGCTGGGAGGGATCTCTGTACAAATCACAAACAGGATGGGGCGGCTGTGGAACTGCCTTGAGCTGTTTGATTTTCCAGCATCAGTCTCATTCCATGGTTGTGACAATGGGAAGATGCCACCAGCTGACATCCCAGGCAGCAGACCCAGAACTCAATGTTACAACTCACTTTATAAGTTTTTTGACCAATCACACAAAGCAAAAGCACGTTGACAGTAGTTCTATCCAACCACTATAAGCACAGGTACCTGTGGTTAAAACAATGCTTGCTTATTTCAAATACAATACCTGCTTGTAAGCCTTAAAACACAGAGCTCCATTATTAAGCTTCAAACTTCCTAATATCTTGCTAGATAAACTTTTCTGTAGCTTAGAGAGTTATTCTAGACAAGTGTTAATACACAGACCATTGTTCTATTTGTCCTTGCTTTTCTACAGTTTAAATAATTTTTCTGCTGACCAATCTCATGGCTGCTGCTCAGCTCTGATCACAGTTCTGCTGTCTCTGGGGCCTGCCTTTTGCAGCTCTCCCAAAACCCTCTGATTTTGTAGATTCCCACAGGTAGAAGCTCTCTTCAGGAGCCAGGCTTTTCACAAGAATGTCCTTTGCTCTCTTTAACAGATACAGAGAATACTTTTGGATGTTCCCAATTACTTCAGGAATCAAACTTCCTCATTTGTCTCCCACTTGTTCTTCAGCTACACCCAACTGTGTAACAGACTGGCAAGCAGGCTTCACCATAAAGGAACTGTCTGCTCTTTGCATAAACTGCCATTGATGACTCCTAATAAACCTGAATTTTGAGCCGGGCACATTCAGATTTAAAAATGTAAAGCCAAGACTGCTGGCTGTGATCCCATCACACAATAGTCTGCCTGTATTCTACCAGGATGATATTTTGTATAGTTATGTCTTCTTGTCACATGAAAAAAACCTGAAAATGGAAAGTTAGCAAGGATGAAGAGGTTTTACTCACATTTTGCAGCACTCAAAACTCAAATCACCCTGATTATAGAGCAGTGAATTTCGGTATATTACAGAACACATGGAGAAAAATGCAGCCCAAAATCAATCTTTGCAGAAGGTAAGGTCTTGATTGTCCCCTCAGACTTCAATCAATTCACAAAGATGTGTCTTCTTAGGGTAGATTTTGTAGGTCCAGATTTGATGTATTTCCTGGAATACTTTTTTCCTAATTTTCATCATGCAAGGGAATTTTAATGATGGGTTTTTTTCTGTTTTTTTACATTAACAGGCATAAAAAATGTCCTTTATATATAGGAAGGAAGGAAGGAAGGAAGGAAGGAAGGAAGGAAGGAAGGAAGGAAGGAAGGAAGGAAGGAAGGAAGGAAGGAAGGAAGGAAGGAAGGAAGGAAGGAAGGAAGGAAGGAAGGAAGGAAGGAAGGAAGGAAGGAAGGAAGGAAGGAAGGAAGGAAGGAAGGAAGGAAGGAAGGAAGGAAGGAAGGAAGGAAGGAAGGAAGGAAGGAAGGAAGGAAGGAAGGAAGGAAGGAAGGAAGGAAGGAAGGAAGGAAGGAAGGAAGGAAGGAAGGAAGGAAGGAAGGAAGGAAGGAAGGAAGGAAGGAAGGAAGGAAGGAAGGAAGGAAGGAAGGAAGGAAGGAAGGAAGGAAGGAAGGAAGGAAGGAAGGAAGGAAGGAAGGAAGGAAGGGAAAGAAAGAAAAAGAAAAAGAAAAAGAAAAAGAAAAAGAAAAAGAAAAAGAAGTTTTTATCTTTTTGTAAATGGGTACATTAAAAATGCATTCTCTATTTTGTAAATATTTAAATTAAAAATGCATTCTATATTTGTGGAAAGCAAGAGCTTACTCCTCCTTACTGCATGTTTTAATTCAATATTATTAATCTTGAAATGCCAAAAAAAGTCCAAGTGTACCACTGACAACCAAAAGACTTTCTCACTGGAAAAGGGAAACTCACAGGCAGGTTTTCAGATTTTCTAGGCTCCCAAAATGACTCTTACATTATTCTATCTCTTGGCCACTAATATAAGGAACGAGCCAAGCAAAAGAAGATGGACACTCCTGTTGCAGACATCTTTTAATGAAAAATCCTTTCCTTAGGATTTTTCCTCCTGAGAAGCTGGGAGGCCTCAGGAACAAAATGCAAACATTGATTATCTGCTGCTGTGGAATGCAACAGGTGCATCTGGGATTGGCCCATGTTGGATGTTTGTAATTAATGGCCAATCACAGTCAGCTGGCTTGGACAGAGAGCCGAGCCACAAACCTTTGTTATCATTCTTTGCTATTCTATTCTTAGCCAGCCTTCTGATGAAATCTTTTCTTCTATTCTTTTAGTATAGCTTTAATGTAATACATATCATAAAATAATAAATCAAGCCTTCTGAAACATGGAGTCAGATCCTCATCTCTTCCCTACCCTGAGACCCCTGAGAACACTGTCACACACTCCCAAATCTGGATGACCTGGAGCTCTCAGAAAATCCATCCAGGGCAGCAGGCAGCCAGACACAGTTTAGTGTAGACTGACACAGCTCTAATTTCAGCCAGCAGTAGGGATCTATCTGGATCTTGGCCAGCATCAGGCATGAGACACTGAAAAGCTCTTTTTGTTCTCATTCTGTTTGGGTTTCTTTTTTTTCCAAATAAAGCCTGCACACACTACCCAACCTGATTTTCTATTTATATCCCTATTTAGACATATATAGGTGACTCTGCAGACCTTTCAGCGAACACATACTTCATGGCAGACACTTGTCCAGGGCACACAGTGCAGGAAGCAAAGCTCCAGCAGCCCCATTCCCTGCAACAAACATACCCCAGGCCTTCCACATCACCCAGTTGCCTTTCATTTCAGTTATAAATGAGCTGGAGAATGGATATGGGGAAGTGACGCATTTCCAACCTAAATTTTGGTCTCTTTCAGTTTAGAGGCTGTGTGTAGTGAGTAGATAATCAGACCTGACAAGCTGGAATGGCTCATGTACTGCCGTTTATATGTAGCAGAAGATGCTCCTTTGTGGAGTTATATGCACTGTGAACATATTTTACTTTTGAAATATTATTGTTTACAAGATTAGAAATAATAAAATAATAGCAAGCCCAGCAGAAATATCAGAGCTGGTGTTTAAATATGAGTTTTCCTCTCCTAATGGGTATATATTTATAATTTACTAACCCTGCAGTGATAATGAGGGTAACCTGCCACAGCAAAGAAAGCTCTCTGACTTTCCAGCTTAGAGTTCTGTTTGCTCAGGTGAGAGAGCTGCTTTCCTCCTCAGGTGAAGGTGTAACTCTCCTCACAGGCTGATGTCATGATCTGTCCTTACAAATGGGTTTTGTGATGGTTCCTGGATTGATCTCAGGGTGCAAAAACCAACACGGCACAAGGGGGGTTTGCAATGATAATCAAAACAAATGCACCTTTATTGAATGACCACAGCAAAAATGCAGTAGAGGGATTAAGGGAGAGAAAAATACAGAGAGAGAAGAGAAAGAGGGGATATAGCTACCAAACGTATAGACAAAGTCCTTTGGTCCAGTCCAGCCGAGGATCCGCCTCTTATGTTGGGGAGATCTCAAATCTCTAGCTAACTCAGAGGTTTTTATTATGATAACTCTATTGGAAATTGTGAGGAGTGGGGGAAACAGATACAATAAGGAATAGATATAACAGGTAGCCCCATGTTCTCAGCAGTAAGTGAGAGCCATTGTTTTTGTGGTCCAGTGGTCACAACCTGCAGGCAAACATCTCGCTTTGGTCAGCTTGCCTCCCCCACACACCTCCCCGGGCTGGGGGTTTCAGTCCCAGTCCTTGGAAGGAGCAGAGGGGCCTTTCCACATGGGGGTTTCATGTCTCAGTCCTTGGAAGGAGCAGAGGGGCCTTTCCACATGGGGGTTCCAGACCCAGTCCTCGGAAGGAGCAGAGGGGCCTTTCCACATGGGGGTTTCATGTCTCAGTCCTTGGAAGGAGCAGAGGGGCTTTTCCACATGGGGGTTCCAGACCCAGTCCTTGGAAGGAGCAGAGGGGCCTTTCCACATGGGGGTTCCATGTCTCAGTCCTTGATGGAGAGGCTCCTTACATCTCAGTCTGTCTGTCACGATGGTTTTAAAGCAGGTGAGGGTCTTCTGTGGGAGACCACCTGAAACTCAGGAGAAGTCCAGCCAGGCCGAGAGGGGGGCACAGCTCCCCAGGCTGTTGTTGCAAAAAGGACACGGTTCCCCTCTTCTCATTGGGCTCAGTGTAGCATACAGCAAACACCACCTGTGAACAATAACTTAGCACTGTGCTCGCAGGTCTTGGGGCCCTTGGCATGTGTAACTTACTCCTACAGAGCCAGAGATTTTAGGCAGGGGATGTCTTTTCTTCAGTGGTCCCCAAATTGTTTGAGGGATTGTGGGGCAGATGAGGGATATTTCGGACAGACTTTCACAGCTGCTCAGCACAGGAAGTTTGGTCTCTGAAGTTTCTCTGCAGACAATGTGCCAGGAGGGTCTCAGTGAGACTCCTTCACACAGCCCAGGGACAGCTGGAGGCTGGGACACCGTGGGAGAAAGGACAGCAGCTGTGACATGTTGGGGGACAGAGAGGACCCAGTGTGGGTGTCACACTGTGCAGGCAACCTGGGGGTGGTCCTTGGCCTCTCCTCAGCTACTATTCTTCTCATCTCTCTGTTATGTGGTGTCACTACACCACCGGTTCCCCTGGCGTATTTGAGAGGCTGATACATTGACAAGGCGCAGTTCTGCTGAAGGTGATAAATGCTGCCTGGTCAGCCTGGCACTGCCCCACCACCCAGGCTGATAATATTTGTTAGCTTTCTCAAGTTCCATAAAGCACAAATCCAGACATGTTGCACTCTTTTCTTGATGCTGACTTGGTCTCTGATGACCCAGAGACTGCTGGACATCACTTGCCTACAGCTGGACCTACTGATTTCCCATACTCTTGGCTAAAAAGACCTGCAGCTCTGCTTTCCAAAGGCACCAGGTGTTTAGGTAAGAAATAGCCTACACAGGGGCATGAAATGAAACATTTGAAGACTATAGGATGGTGGGTTTGGAAGGGTTTTTGGGGTGGGCATGTGTAGTGGATATTTTTGCCCCCGTTGAGGGGGAGAGAATGATGCATCTGACTCCATCTTATCAAAAGGCTAATTACGTACTTTATTATACTATATTATTCTGTATTATATTATACTATATTACATTGCATCTAAACTGAATCTGCCAAGCACTCAGCTCTGCACACACTGCCCAGAATCTCGTGACTCTCTCCCAACAGTCCAAACTCACAAACACTCTTGGCCCTGATAGACCAAGGAAACAAAACCCCATCACTTTGGGTAAACAATCTCCATATTGCATTCTACTTTGGCACAAACACAGGCACAGCAAATGAGATAAGAATTGTTTTTTCCTTCATCTGAGGTTCAGAGAATGGGAATCTCAGGAATATTCTTGGGGAGAATTGTGCCTTGCTTTTCTCTGTGAAGAGAAATGTGGCTCTAGGCTACATACAACACATAACAGACACAATTCCCTCCTATGTCTGTATGGGGATATACAGGATAATCTGGCTTTTTGCACAGGTGTATTAGAGTCACTCTAAAAAAAAGATCAAAATCGCTTGGTGTCCATACTACTTCCCCTGTATTTTAAAAAGAAAATAAGCCTCTAATCTTATCTAGACTAGACTTCTAAGATTTCCTTCTTGTTGTGTCCAAACAATCAACATTCATGTAATAGGTATTGCCTTGATATTAACTAAATCTCCAAGGTATCTTTTCATGGAGTTTTCGTAGCATGGGCTGATTTATTTAATTGATGAATAGCTTTGTATGTGCTTATTTTTAATCCTACCCATTTATCTTATGAAGAATTGCTGTTTGTAATTATTCCAACGACCCAATATAAATATTTTTAAGATAATAATGAATGGCATAGCTTTTAGCAGGCCTTTTAATGTTTGTAAAACAATACTCTAATTATTCTGAATAAAATATTTACTCAGTTATTACAAAGAGCTTGATATTTTACTTGGTCTCCCATGAATACAATGAATCCAACAGGCTGAATTTCTCTTTGAAATCCATGAGCACATACCTTCCTTTTAATCACATTCTCATACTTCAAAACCTGTAGAATACACTTGAATACACTGTGTTATGAGTTAAATACTACCAAAAAGACCCCTACAGCATTTTACCTGCTCTATCATCTCCTGCATCCAACTGTTGTGTCACATTGAGAATTTAAATTGGAAGGTCTTTCTGCCAGAGGAGGTTTTTTTACTAACTGGCAGAACAGCTTCATTGTCCATGGCTAAGGCTCCTTGTGCTAATGCACTACAAAGAGTGATTATTATTTAATGAATACCTGCAGCCTCCAGGATGGTTCATTGAGGTTATCACTGTCAGTTACATTTTCTAAGCTCATATTAAAAATTACAGGAATTGCTACTCCCTTGTTCACTAAAGAGGACAGAATATTTTACCACTTAAGCAAAGAGTGTGCATAGATACCATCCATAGTTGCAGTCTCAAGAGTTCTTAAAAATAGCAAGGAATCCATCTCTGGGTGCCTGATCCTAGCCTGTGATTCAAAATCCATTTTTAGGCCATTAAATAGGCAAAGGAGTTTGTAAAAGCCCTTATTATCCAGTCATGTCACACAAGTCACTGTCTGGCAGTGGAATCCATCAGTCCCCTATCATTGGAGATGAGTCATTTCTCTTTATCCAAGTTCACAGACTGTAGAGGCTATTATTTTGATAATAGGCCTTCAGGTGTTTCCATTTTGACATCTGAAGCTTTTCAAAAGACTTCTGAAGACTTTTAAGAAATATTCAAACCATCCAGACTCAAATATGAAGAGAGACTCCCCTATTCTTTCCATTCTCCCCATCTTCCCTCTTTTCTTTTGAATCTTCCAGACAAAAATTCGAGTGAGATTTGCATTTTTTTCAAATTCTTTTCAACAATTGAGCTATTGATTTGAGATTGTAACGCACAATTTTAATTACTTAATTTTTGGCCAGTCGAATCAGTATTTTTAGCTTGTGAAATGAAGCATTTTTGTAGGAAAACACTAAGAAAAATGGTTGTAAATTGCAACAAATTTTTTTGAAGTTTTTCATTCATGTGTGCTTCACTATCCCATATCTTCATTCCCAGCTCACTGTGAGGTTTCTTGATCATTAAGGAAATTGTCATGACTGCACTTGATATTGCTTTGACTAATCTCATAATAGTCATAAATTTTCTGAACTTTATATCCATTATTTTAAAATAGTAATCAACAGCAGATCACATTTATTGTAATAATTTTATCTCTCTGCAGCATTCATGCAATTTACAATTACCTTTGAGCAATAACTGAGGTGTTTTGAACATCAATGTGTACTGAAAACTGGTAAAACCAGTATGGAAGTTCTTTCAGCCTTCAAGAAAATTCTTCATTGTGAAAAAGCACTGGTAATTTTGTCTCAAATTTTTGGGAGCTTTCTTTCCTTGGCTCCTGCTGTTTAAACAAAATGAGATTTCAGATTATCATGTCTATTAAACTAAATCTCACCTATGTTTTGCTTATTCTACCTTTTGTGTCTAACTGTATCTTCCCATAAAAGCTCTCAAGTGGAAATGCAACTCCTTGACTTTTTGGGTTATAAGAACTTCTTTGTCTCTTTTCTGTTAAAGGAGAAAAAGACTGAAAAGCTATAACTGTTCATAAAATTTATTGTGCTCGTAATCCCGTAAATTCCAATTTCACTGTTGTTTTTATTGGCTGAAAAACTTACTCAGGCTTTACTCATAAATTATGCATTTGAGAACTGAGTACAGACAGGATCTTACAATCCATAATTACAAATCAAGTCTTACACAAGAATCTCTTCCTGTATCACTCTGGTAATTCCTTCAGCAATGCAGATTTGTATCTCCAGTATTAGATGTTTTTTATTTCTTTGAGGTCTGTATATTATTAATCAAAAAATAATTAAAAATATATTAAAAAATAATTAAAAATATAGCAGCAAACTCAGACTGGTACTGCTGCTGTCCCCATCCCCTTGAGCACACTTAGCACTGGAATTTGTGGAGGAACAATATTCTGAATGCAACCCAACACAGCCATTTAGTTAAGCATGAAGTTGGACTCAGAAGGCTCTTTAGACAGTTGGTCACAAGAGATTCCTCTCCTGAATTATCCCCTGGGGCATCATCCAGGTCTTGAAGGCTACAGAAAAAGCCTGAATACTTCTAACACAAGTGTTTAATCTCAAACCCAAAGTACTGTGAGTGCTGTGATAAAATGAATAGAAGGAAAGCTCCATAATCTGACAGCGTTGAGTGGGAGCTCTACATGCTGGGTACCTCAATAGGTAAGAAGTAGTTCAGAATTTACCAGAAAGTGAAAGGTCAGACAATGGAAGCATCTTCTTTAAACATGTCAGATTTCACTCAACAGTCATCATAGATTTAGTCTGCCTCCCTTCTCAAGGGAGTTTGAAATACTGTAGCTCTGTAGGAACCCAGACTGCCAAGCCTTGTGCTATTCAAACAAGGAGTACACATAGCAGTATGCTGTGCTCAAAATCAATTACAGCAGCTAATGATTAACTGAAAAAAAATTACTGATTGTATCATTATTTTATATGCAATTTATTTTGGAATCATAGAGCCTTTGGATATGTGGAGAAAAAACGAGCACCAGTTTGATGGTATTTTCAATATTCTAATTTTATCATAATGATTTAAGGCATTTGTGACTGCTTTAAACTAGAAAGCACATCTCCAACTTCCAGATCTATAAAAAAGCAACAAAAACGTGTCTTATTGAATATTAGACACAAGTCTATGACTTTTCTTAAAAAGCTTTGAATATTAATGAACAGTTTCTAAAAAAATTGCTTAAAACCTTCTGGAACAGTAACTCGAATCACAACATCAACAAATTTGAGTTCCCTGTAATGATAAGGGTCCAAAAGATTTAGAACAGTTTTTAAAGAAACAGAAACACTGAGAGCAAAACTTCTCTGATGCCACTCAGGATCAACTTATTCCTAGATAACAAAATACCAGCCAAGCATGAGATTTGCACCTTCACATCGGATTTCTTGCACATGAACTTCTTCCTGCCTTATCAATGCAGCTACCAAAAGGCTTAGTGAGTGCACTTGGATTGGAGTCTCTCCCTGTAGTTCTGACTGAAAACTTAATTGTTCGTGTCCATGTGTAGCAGCAAGTCATGCCTGCAGACTTGTGATAAATTTAACTGCAGAACAGGAAAAAATTAAAAATAAAAATAGGGGATAGATAAAATATTAACCTCCATCTGTAAGAGTTAATGTGCCAAATTATATTACATGTATAATGCATAGAACTTAATTTTATTTATGCTGTAAATCAAATAGTCTGATCAAAAGGAGAAATACTCTACCTGCACTTCAAGCAATATAGGTCACTTTAAACATGCTTAATTCTACCGTGTCCCTAGCAAATTTATTTCTGTCATTTAGATCAAAGGCATGTATTTGCAGCATTTTCTATGCCTGCTCTATAGATGCAGATACATTACTTCCATAAGACCTGCTACAAACGCTATTGTAATTGCTCAAAAAAATACTAAAATCACAGGATTTAATTCTATGAAAGATTCTCTTTAATAAAATATTGCTGTTTTTTTCTTAAGACTGGGTTATTACTTATTCTTTTCATGCACTTCATTTCAGAAGTTTCAAAGTGTTTGACAATAACAAAAAAATCAATTAAAAGCCCAAAGACAACACTGCAGTAACATGAAAAGAAATATAATAAAATTAAATGCAAATTTCTAAATTATTCAAATTAAAAGTTTTATAGGTATCCACAGTAATAAAAAAATAAGAAAAAGCCTTCAAAGGAAGAAAAAAAGGCAACAGAGGGTTTGAAGACTGATATTTAGTTTAATATCTGTAATTAGTTTCATAATTTGGCAATACTTGTGCCTCACAGGATAATGGCAGTTGTCTACAGAAATTGCATATGAATTTGCTCAAAACTAGTTTTTCTTTTAACTATCTGTGCATCAATGTACAGCTACCAAACCTAAAAACATTTTGTGCTTTTTTTGATGCACTCCATCTTTAAATCTCAAGGTAACTTAAACAACCCCAGCATTCGGCAAGACAAAAATTATTTTTTTACTTTATAACTGGGGAAACTGAAGGGCAGGATTCTTACCTTCAGACACTTCACAGGTTCCTGAGTGAAAATTGGAGTGCCCAAAAGCACAGAGGTGACAAATCTGCCCGGTTTGCAGTGATGTACGTGGGAGTTCCAGAGCCTCTCTGTGTCAGCAGCAATCCTGCCGCACTTCCTCAGGTATGAACCTGAAAATCTCTGCTTTTGCTGCCTGGCTGCGTAAATGTTGGGCTGCATGGTTTAATCCCTGGCTGGGCCGCATGATTTATTCCCTGACAGCTTATTGCGGCACTGCATCTGGAGAATTTGATGGCCTTCACTGTGAGACAAGCTGGGCATCTCACAGTGTATTTCCCATCACTCCTTCTCACCACAGCACCCCGGTTTTACAGAGTGGGAACCCATGAACAATGGAATGAAGAGCTGAGTGGAAAGTCACCTGGATCAAGATGCTGCACTACCCCAGAGATAATGGAGAAATTAGCATAATGAGGCAAACAAACGCTGTAGAGTCATAACTTCCCCTCCAATGCCTCTTGCAACGCTTCCTTTGCTCTGCTGACTTCTAAAACCATCTCAGGGCTGCTGACAAGCGAGTGATAAAGGAAAAGAATAACATGCTGCCAACAACTGCTGCCCATTCCTTTCTGTGCTCTCCACACACATGATCTGGGCTACAGAAAAGTAGAAACAGTCATGCTGGGTTAGAGTGAAGCAGCTAAATCCTGCCTCCCACTGCAGCCTGTGGGCACATGGGAGAAACAAGGTGAGGACAGACTGGTCCTGCTTAGCAAACATCACTGCTCTTGGCAGTCAGAAGTGTAAGGATTTCCTGAACTGCCTATGGGCCATTCATCTGGAACCAAGTTCTAAAATTTAATCACAACTTTAAGAAAAAATGCATGGTTCAGACCTATTCCTTGAAAAAAAGGTGAGTTCTATTCCTCCCCTAAGTAAATTGTTCACAGCCACCTTTGTAATGACAAATTAAAAGTCATTTTATTTTTACTGCTCTCCCTGTGACCCTCTTTCTTGTACATGTTGTGTCCTCTGTTTTCTCAGAGGAAATAAATCCTCATGTATTTGGTAACATCCATCTCTTGTAAATACTTCCATTACTCATAATGCTCTAGCTCACCTTTACACCAGGCATTAATCATCACAGCTGATAATTACTATGATTAAGGAACACCGTTTAATTTTAACATTTTAACACAAGTTAAAAAAGTTAAAAAAAAATAAAAATTCTCATTTCATAAGTGCTTAGCTTTGTAAAGGAACTTTCTGTGCATACTGTCAGAAATTCTAGCTCACCAGCACTACAGCTATTCCAGTAAACTCAGGAGCCAAAACCATTCCTACTCACAAGAATTTCTCTCTCTGCAGTTATTAAACCATTAAAATTGCCCTTGTCACACCTTTGGTGCAGTGACCTGGCACTTTTTGGATATCTGCAGTGCAGCCCACTAGGTTACATGTGCTCTCCATGGGCATTTTGGATGCAATCCTTCCACTTCTGGATGTTGGGAGTGTTTAATAGCATGGCCAGATGCCACCTGGTGGCCCCAGGTCCATTGAACACAGATTTAAGAAAAGCCAACATGAGGCCAACATGGATTTAAAAAAAGCCCAAAAGAACAAGGTTTAAAAAAGCTCAAAAGAACAATGACAGAATGAGGCATGATTTATCTTCCATGTCCACTCCCACTTATTAGAAGGGGTTATATTTGATCAGCATAGGCCAAAACAAGCAAACCTCCAGATTTTGGATGTTCTTGAATATATGGGGCTCCCACGACCTTCTGCAGCCATCTAGGTCAAGCACATGCTCTTCACAAATGTTTAACATAAAGAGAAAGAACCACAAATAGAAAGCAGCATTCCTACAGCTCAGTCCACTGCCAGAATCAGTTTCCTCTCTTTTGTGCTTAAGGTGCACCACAAATTTTTGGTTACAGTTGTTTGGAGGTTTTAAAAACAATTAAACGATTTAATCACAGTTGAGAAGCACTACAGGTAGGATGCTTATTTCTGTACCAAATAATATCTTATTTTTTATTTTAAATTATCATAAAATAATGTTTAATTACTTTTTTTTTCCTTCACAGAAAAGAGGTCAGAGATAATATCTTTCTTCTACTTTAAAAATTAAACCTAAAAAAACCAAAACAAGCCAAGTTCTTTCCTACATGTGGTCTTTCCATGCAGGCCTTTATTAAAGATATGCTTTAGCATGGTGTACTTCCTCACATTTTCTTTCTCATTTGGTAAGGCTATCCAGCTGATCATCCAGGTTTTCAGCTGTATCCTTAAATCCACACAGCATTTCATGCAGCTGAATTGAACTGAGGCCTTTTTGAATAATGAATTCTGCTGTTTGTGAGCCTTCTCATTCAAAAATTATAATATTGATGAGTTCCATTTACAAACCTGACCACCTTCTTATTGAAACACAGACTTTCACACAATTTTTATGTATTAGTGTGAACCTTACTTCTACTCTATGTTCATGCTTTCCTTTGTGTTTCTCCCATGCCTGTTGGTTTCTGTAGGGTTTGACTGCTGCATTGCTCCAGAAAGTTCAAAGAGCTCCAATTTTGCTAAGCTCTGCAGAAAGGTGCCTTATTTTCAATTTAACTTTAGGTGACACCCATTCCTCTAACTTTGGATAGCTACAACATACTCACCTGAGTCTGCTAAGAAGGTCCTGATAAATTTGTGGACAGAAAAAGGCATTTCATAAGACAGCATACTCCAGATTTGTGAAATCACAAGAACCAGCTAAGATCCAGACTTTTAAATTCTACCTCTCTAAAATTAGCTGAACTAATTCTGTTTCACTTACATATTTATTTTAACACCACCTTCCTCAAAAGCACATGAGGAGAGCCAATTCTTTGATTGCCCTGAAAAACAACAGCAGAACAACACTTGAGAGCTCAATGTGTTGTATTTTCCCAAGTGATTAGCAGTCTATGAATGCCAACCTGCAAGTGCAAATAATATTCAATTACCATCAACCTAGAGCAGAAAATAAGGACATGATTGTTCACAGGGGTTTAGAGTGTAATTCTGTCTTTTTCAATGATTTCTCCAGAACACACCATACACCCTATGAAAATCTTCCAGGCACCTAATTTATGGTGTGGTCTAAAGAACAAAATTGTCCTCTTTGATGAGCTGTGATCAAATGCATTGTCAGCCTAAGATGGAACGAATTTGAACCAGCAGCATGGGTTTCCTTGAGCCATGAAGGAGGAAGTGGTAGCAAGAGATAACAAGATGTGCTGTGTTCACATTAAATCAATCATGTCCCTGCTCTGTGACTCAATTTCCCTTGTGAAGAGAGAAAATTCATATTTTGTGAAAAAAAAAAACAAAAAAATAACAGCTGTGAAGTTTTATGGTACAAAATTACGCTTTGCTTTCAAACACACAGAAACTTCTGTTTGTTTCACATCTGGAAGTGGAATCAGATTTCAGCCCTTGAGGTCCACGTAAATAATTTGAGACTCAGTTTGAAAAGGGCTAGGAAGGTGTGCATTAATATTTAAACTTGTTTTGCATGGCATTTTCTGGGACATGTTTTCTAATCATTGACATTATCCAAACATGCCACATCTCTTCTTTAGCAAGGTTTTACTGTGGGATTATCTTGATTGATGTGGATAACAGTATTGCTGTGAAGAGATGGTTTTTATGCATGCACTCCAGTTTCTGTTAACAACTGTAAAGATTAGGGGTTTATACAACAGGTATTAACAGACTTTTCCTGTTATTAACAATTTAGGTCAGTATTTTGCTTTTTATTTTATGCATGAAGGTTTTATGATTATGCATTCCAAGCGATTCTGCTTTCTTGTTTGATTTATTGTTGAGCAAGCTTACTTAAGTCCTTGCTCACTTTATAATATTTGAGGAATTTGAAAAGGCTGCAAGCTCAATGAGGGTCAATACATTATACCCTACATTTGGGATGAATGTAAAATGTATTTCCTTTTTGTTCTGTGTTTCTATAAATCTTATCAGTAAAGTCATCAGCTTCATTAATATTACTGTTAAAATTATGTTCTGCTGAATGAGCTGGGCTCTGTTCAAGGCTGTGCCTGGTACTGGGTGAGAGAACCACAGGAACTGCCACTCAAATACATGAAATTACATATAATTCAAAGATTTCAAAAATCTTCTACCTTGAGTCCCAGCATATAATGTTCCTCCCTTGCTCATCTTCTCTCAAAAACCTCCATTAAGGCTTTAATTTTTATTTTTGTCAAAGAACTCAGAAACCTTTTACATACTTTTCTGAAGGAAAATCTATGCCCCATGTATTCCCTACTATCTGCAGATCTGAAAGTTAAACAGATATTTTTCTTCATGGTAACAGAAACATCAGGGGGTTAAAATAAAAAAAAAAATAGAGCAATACCATTGGGCTGAAATATGTGCATTCACTTCACTTCCAAGCCTGGAGCTTCCAAAAAATTTTGTGTTTGCATAATAAAAAGAATGAATGTTCAAATGAGAAATTTTACATATAAATAGGTTTCTTACAAATCACACATGTATATAGCTTTAAAAGCATCCCAGAATCTTGATGGCTGTAAAATGTTTAGTTGTTGACCTCACTTCATTCTTCCTAAGGAGAAACAGATGTATGTAATTGAAATTATATGTGGATTTAAAGTTCTGCCTAATTTATGGATTTTGATACATCTCTTCACTATTATACAACAAAAGAAGATTTCTTTCTTGCTTGCTCTTTTTTTTTGGTTTTATGTTTTTTAGTTTTTTCATTTTGATGTAGCTTTATATTTTTTGAGGCTTGTCACTGCTATAGGCAAGGGTGTAATTTTGGCACAAATCTTTCCTCTAGGATGTGTATACATTGTGTATTTGGCCCAAACACAGGGTAATGACATCATCTACTATCTGGACAATTAAAAAACTCAAAAATATAAATTATGTTGCCCTCTATTATTTTTGAGTACTGCAAATCCAGTGAAGATCTCTGTCTCACAAATAGAAGGGAATCAGAAGCTCTTATGAGAAAATAATATGTATTCCAGAGCTAGGGTGCAAAATCTCAATTAAAAGGACCAGCAATAGTTCCATGAGGTAAAACCAGAGACATTTTAAATGCTTTTCATTTTATCAAACAAAAGGTAGAGCACCAGAAGCTAGCACTGTTTGATGGCATCACACCATGACATCAAGGAGAGCAGGATCTGGCTGACCTGAGCTGCTGTAACTTTCTTTTGAAATAACTAGGGTGGGAGGGCCCCCCTAATATTTTGGCAGTTATTTCAGAAATATGTTTCCTTTACACAAAAATAGGTGAATATTCTCTGCTGATGCAGATCCATCCCAGTGCACTCAGTTATAAGCAAAGTGTACAATTTGCTTTTGTTTGGAAATTAATTAAAAGTACAGTTTTCTTTCACAAATTAAAGAGCAGTTAAGACAAATACAAGCAGCACAGTTTCCTTTAGACTCAGGTGATAAAATTTCTTTTAAAACCATGTGATGTAAACACCTTCCCACAGGATTAAATGTCCCCTGTCACATTAACATTGACCTAAGCTCTGTGAAATGAGTAATTTCAACAGCAAAGCCCTGTTTGGCAATATCACACAATATTTTCTGGAACCCTTCCCTCCAGCCTCCTGAGCTGACACCATGGCAAGTCTCAGGATCTACTGATAAGACAAGGTTAAACCTTCAGGAACCTTAATTAGTCTACTGAGCATTTGCAAATAAGTACATAGACAAAGAGAAAAAAAATAAAATAAAGCCTACCAAGTATAGGAGGGAATACAGCTAGCAGAATAAAGTACATTTCTCAAAAAAATTGAGACAGAATTGGAATACCAAATAATTGGACATTTAAGGTAATTTTTAGGCAACACTATTCACAGAGGGGAATCATTAAGAGTTTTGCATGACTCAGAGAGACAGTACACTTAAAACATCATTATTTTTTTTTTTAAAAAGCCAACCAGCTTTCCTTCACTTTATTGCTCAAAGAATGGGAGAAATCTAAGAGAGAAAACCCGTGTGCCCACAAACACAATTCTGGGGTACAGCCACAGGCTGCTTGGAGTTCTGTTCTGAAACATCTCTAAGGTTCTTGTTCCCTGAACCCTCTGGAAAAGGAGTTGGGACCTAGAGAGCCAAGCCAGCCCAAAGAGGGAGCCCTCACAAGCTGTGTTGAGCTGGTTTTCACTCACTGCAAGCAGACAGAGCCATCTCAGAACACCGTGCAAAAATCCAGTGCCTGGCTCGCACAATGAAGCTCTACCTCCATCACGAGGAGCTGAACGTTCCCAATGGTGCTTTTCCCTCCACCACTGTCTTCCCAGGCCATTGGTTCTGCAAATTCTGGGAAAAATGCAAGCAGATAAATCATTCAAGGTCATGTAAGCAGATTTCTTCATCAAGTGGCTTGTGGCTTCAGGTAAGGGACAGCCCACCTGAAGAGGATGGGGGAATTATGCCAGAACAGAACCACGAGGTTTAAATTAACTGTCACACAAAGGAAGGCTGTGCAAACTGAGTGAAATGTCAATCCTAAGCAGCACAGCTCAGAAGAGATTTAAAAATACCATCCCAGGCACTAGGAAAATGGTGAGAGGGGAACTCAAAAGGAGACTGAAATCATCACAGCTTGTCCACTGACTCAAGATCATTATGCCAGACCAGGCAGGTAAGATTTTGCACTAACTTGTCTCAACAAAAGGAATGGATAAAAAGAATAATGACTCTGTACAACCAATTGTCTTTACTTATGAAATTTAGATTCAAGAATATTTTTTGGAGTCAAGTCTCACCATTTTTTGTGAGAGTATTACTTTCAGAGACATACTGTGTCATCTTACTGCATTTGAAAGGGAAAATATCTTCTGGATGCATAAATGTAGCAGAGAATTTTGCAAGAATTAAAATATCACCATACTAAACTTTTAGCAATGCAAGATAAGGCCATTCTCATGACCAAGAAAAGTTTCACCATACATTTCAGATATATTAAACTCTCAGACTGGAAGCTATATGTCTTCTTGCCAAACTCAAGCAAATAGAAAATCAAGGCAAGTCCACACTGAGTAGCTCCCACCAAATAATACAATAGAAACAAGATTCTCAATGATTAGTTCATACGATCACTAAAATTTTCCCTTTGAAAAGACCTCCAAGACCGAGTCCAGCTGTTAGCTCAGCACTGTGAAGCACTGCCACTAAACCATGTCCCCAAGTGCCACATCTACATGTCTTTTCAAAGTCTACATGGGTGTAGACTCAACCAGTTATTTTGGCAGCTTGTTCTGATGTCTGACAATCCTTTCAGTGAAGACATTTTTATTATTATCCAATCTAAACCACTCCAGTGCAGCACGAGGCTGTTTCATCTCATTGTATAAATTGTCACCTGGGAGAAGACACGTGATCTGCTCATATCAAAGTGGCCACTATTTATTTTCCCACAATATTTTAACCATTTTTACTTTCACAATATTTTGCCCAAAATGGAGCTTTCTGGCTTTGCAGCCCAACAACTAAAACGTGCTGTCAAGGCTCAGATCTAAGTCTAATCTCTTTCTGAACAAAATCAAGAAAAATGAAGAACTGTGGGCTAATGCCCCCTCAGTCTATCATTTCTCTCCTATTGAGCACTTGGATTCATTGATACAGGAACCTGGGAATCCCCAGAATGTTCTTAGCAGCAGGCTGTAGAGTCCTTTTTGACCAAAAGAGGTGCTTAAGTATTTAATATGTAGCAAAGATGTTCCAACAGAAAGGTACAACATTCTGTAGTAGCATAGAACTCCACAGCTAGGTCATTTTCTTTCAAGTTAACTGGGAGGGAAAAACATCTCTTTAAAATCAGTAGAGATTTGGACAGCTTCTGATCCAGTATGCAAAAGAAAACTGCATCACCCATATATCGCCCTAAAATCTAGATTTGCTTTCATCTAAAATGTCTGGTGTCACAGACATCTTTCATGAAAAATCTTTTCTGTAGAATTTTTCCTCTTGAGAAGCTGGGAGGCTTCAAGAACAAAATGTAAGCAATGGTTATCTGCTGCTGTGGAATGCAACAAGTAGATCTTTGATTGGCTTGTGTTAGTTGTTTCTAATTAATGCCCAATCCAAGTGAGCTGGCTTGGACAGAGAGTCTGAGCCACAAACCTTTGTTATCATTCTTTCTTATTCTATTCTTAGCTAGTTTTTTGATGAAATTTTTTCTTCTATTATTTTAGTATAGTTTTAATGTAATATATATCATAAAATAATAAATCAAGCCTTCTGAAACATGGAGTCAGATCCTCGTCTCTTCCCTCATCCAAGAACCCCTGTGAACACGGTCACAGTCTGGGAATTAATTTATTTTTTGTTTGAAAAAAGCATCTTGCTTTGATTACCTGGGAAAAAAGAAGTGGAGAGGAGTAAAGAGAGATCTGTTTCTTGTCAGCTGGAACCATTTTAATTTATTTATTTTTAAGTCGGTCACTGAACTGACAAATCAATTTATTTTGTAGCCCAAGTGCAAAACTCCTGCCCTGGAGTCAAAGCGAGTTGCACATATGTAGGCAAATATTGGAATGCAAAATTTGGGCTTGGCTTTCTGAGCAGACCCCTCTGAGCTGCAGAACACCAACTGCAGGCTCCACACGCTCCATGTCAGCCCGTGCCAGTGGGTAAATTAATAGGGAGAAACTCCATAGTGATTAAGAGATCACAGTTTCTCTGCAAAATACAGGTAAATGAAAAGGAAGCTTAATTTATTTACTTCTTAAAATGGAATAAATTGGAGAAAAATATATTCTATTTTTATTTTGTGACCAGTGTCACAAAGCATTGCATCACTACATTATATCCCAAGTGCAAATCTCCTGCCCTGGAGTCAAAGAGAGTTGCACATATGTAGGCAAATATTGGACTTGGCTTTCTGAGCAGACTCTTCTGAGCTGCAGAACACCAACTGCAGGCTCCACAGGCTCCATGTCAGCCTGTGCCAATGGGTAAACTAATAGGGAGAAGCTTCATAGAGATTAAGAGATCACAGTTTCTCTGTAAAATACAGGTAAAAGAAAAGGAAGCTTAATTTATTTAATTCCTAAAATGGAATAAATTGGAGAAAAATATATTCTATTTTTGTGACCAGTGTCACAAAGCATTGTATCACTATGCACATATTCCAAAAACAAAGCAAATGTATCCATGAAGAAACACATACTTTGCACTATTTTAAAAATTCACCTGACTTTCTAATTCAGTAATTGTACAGCAACTAGCAGGAGCAAGCTATGCAATAATGAAATAGAATTGTGGAATTTTCTGCAACCTAAAGCAAAACATAAATACCCGGAGCAGATGTACTACTTTGCCATTTGCTGTGAGCAGCCTGCACCTACAAAAAATATTGCTAGGTACCTTCCTGATCATAAGCAGGAAGAATTTTCTACTTGCCATTTAAATCCTTTGTCAGGATTTGACCAAAACTGACATTCCTGTTTCTGCAGAAGACACGGATGGTTTCTGGTTTAACCTTCTGGATGTCCTGTTTCTGCAGAAGACACGGATGGTTTCTGGGTTAACCTTTTGGCATTCCTGTTTCTGCAGAGGACATGGAGGGTTTCTGGGTTAACCTTCTGGATGTCCTGTTTCTGCAGAAGACACAGAGGGTTTCTGGACTAACCTTCTCTGATCACACCATGTTCAATAAGAGGAAGCCGGAAAAGCAGCAAAGCAGCTCGTCTCCATAGGGATACCACAAGGAGGTGGTGTGTACTGTGGCAGATCAGTTTGGATCTCTGGAAGGCTTTTGGAAAGCCACCGATGTGGATTCTTGGAAAGCAGCGCTCGAAATCGCGCCTAAAGCAACACAACACATGCAGAACAAAAACCTGCCCTGGCTGTGCAGACAGCTTCCCCCGCAGCTGATGTGGCTCTGTGCAGACAAGTTTGTTTTGCATCTGACCCCACAGGGGTGGGGTGCTCCCAGATTTTCACCTCCCTGCAGGAAGAGGCTGAGGGCAGCCTGTGCCTCCGCTGTGGCCCGGAGCGCTTGGTTTGGGGACCCGGTGGCCAAATGTAATTGCTGCCACTGACTTGCAAAGCTGTTGTACAGAGTGTGCCTTCAGGAATTAAAAACACAGAAAGAACAAGTCTGTTTATCTAGCCTGATAGCTTCTATAGAGTTCACCTAAAATCTGATAAATTCTGCATCAAACCAAAATATGCCGCTTCAATTGCTGCTTGTTTTAGGAGGATATACAGGTGCAATTTAGGGTTTCAACAACTACATTTGTTGGAGGATATTTTAGGAGGATATACAGCTGCAATTTAGGGTTCCAATAACAAATAACCACCACATTTGAAGAAACTTGTTTCAGTGACAAATTAGGCTCATTAATAACACATATCTTGTTTTTATCTGAACTTGTTCTCCCAAATGTGAAATTGACCCATTGCATTCACAATGTACTTGAATATTGCCCATTCTTTTATTTGAACTAAAAGTCAAATTATATAGATATAAACAAAATAAATCAGAATATTACCCCTTCTATTTGGAACCAGCTGTGTAGTTCACAGTTCCTGTGAAACCACCTGCCTTTAAAACCAAGTGGTTTTAAATGTGACATTTTATTAGCATTTAATCTGGCGTTAGAAAAGGTATTCTCTTCTAGCTGCAGAAGAATTTTAAAACACCAAGAAGAAAATTCTTCTCAGCAAGAAATCAAAAATGACCCAGCCACAGAGTCTGAAATCTGCACCTCAGTGTAGGTTTGATTTCTCAGAAACTGGGGAAGTATGAACATGATTTGGGGTGGGCAGGGGGGTGTGGGCAAAGGTGCATTCAGCACCTCTATCATGAATAACCACATTATTGATGGAAGATAATGAACCCAAACCAAAACCTGGCACTGTCACTATGCCCACTCTGCTCTCAGTGGTTTTCCCTTGGGCCCTTCATGGATTTGGCACCCCCCAGAGCCCCAGCACTCCCCCACCTTCCTCCTGCACCATCTCCCAATTCTCCCTCTTCCTCTACTCACCCTGCTCTTCCCCTTTATGATCTCCCCTTGCCTCGTGATGACTGAAAAATCCTCCCCAAAAAAATTCCATTAAAACTTTTTCAAAACTCTGTAAGCTCTGAAAAAGACCTCTCCCATGATGAAAAGAAAAGTAACAACAAAAATCAAAGCCCACATGTTCTGGTATAAGAACTGCAGTCACTCTATTTGGAATTCTTTTTCTTTCCATTCCCCTTCTTCATACTCCTTTTTCACTCTTTATTTGGATATGATTAATTTGTCTTCATACAGCATGGGGGCAGTTCTAAGAATCTGTAAAACAAAATTTTCAATATCAGTAAATATACTGATTAAATGTATTAGCAAGGATGTTATATAAAACACATCTTTTGACTTTTACCTCCATCCTGGTGAAAACAGCCATCCTGTACATATCCTAATACTAAAAGAAAGATTTCTTGAAAGATTTAAGATGCCAGACTGAATGGATAACTCCACAAAGGGTTTAAATCAATTTATTTAATTCAAATTCAGGGTTTAATTTTATCTTAAATTTAAATTCTATCATAAAGAATGTTAAACTCTGCACCTCTTTTTTCACCTCATGCTTCTATCAGTAATAAAAATTTGTTTTCCACAGCAAGGAATTATGAAGAAATCATATTCATTGAAAAGATTCTATCTGTGATGGAAAACAAAATGTTTACCAAAAGAAAAAAAAACCACCTCATCATATTTAGTAAAAGATGCAAAGCAATCAAGGTCCTCAGATGACATTCCTGTACTTAGATTAGAACTTCTTCATTAAGTTACAGCAATATTCAATGCTATCCAAATAACTAAGTAACCACACTTGGAGATCCTTTTGGCATAGATATAGAAAAAAATGAAAGAACAGCCCAAAAAATTCCTTTCACCCTGTCTCGTTGGTACCAGGCAGCCTCAGAGCCAGAGCAAGCACTGGAGCTGAGTGGCTGGAGCACCTGGCAGCTTGGAACCCAGGGATGGTGCTCCAGCCTTGTGTGCAGCTAATGCTGGAGCTCCAGCAATCAGATAAAGTCAGCAAGAAACCCATCAGATGGGCAGTTCACAGCAAAACCCCAGAGGGCTGCAAGAATGGAAAGGCAGCAGGGGAGGAGAGCAAACAAAGAGATGCTGAAACCGCAAACAAGCAGAACAAACAGTGGCAACGGGGAAGAGCAGTTTAAGAAACAAACATAAAACTGAGCCACACAACACTTTATTAGCAAGACAAAGCACAGAGAGCTTCAGGCAGGCTGAAAGGCAAGCAGGAGTTAGTGGATGATTTGAAACACTCAGTTCCAGAATGAAATTAATTCAGCAAATAAAAATTATCTTTTGGAAGGAGACTTTTTTTTTTCTTTAGTACCTATTTCATATTCGTCCTCATGCTATCTGATAGAGATTGAAAATTCTGAAAATCATTCTGAGAATGTGACAGGATGATAAGTCAGCTGGTGAGCCAAACTAGCCTGCTCACCAAAGAACCATTTGAGATTATTAATAAGAAGCATCCAGAATAGAAGTGTGACTTCACAAAATCCTCTGTCTTAAGTAGACGTGATCAATATTACGTCTTTGAAAATAAAGGAGAGGTTGTCCTTGTTTTTTTTTTTTTTTGTTTGTTTTTTTTTTTTTTTTTTTTTTTTCATTAAGCTACAGGATGAGGTACCTCTTATTTAACCCTATAAAACAGCTCAGAAACATTCAGAACCATCTTCCAGGCTGATTGAACTGTTTCCTATGGTCACAGAATTCAACCCCATATCCCTATCTGTCCTTAAAGTGGTGGGTTACCATACCCATTAGGATATTCCCATCTCCTCATGGAGGCTATGAAGTCACAGAGGACAATGCTAAACTGGAGAATTCTGCAGCACATGAGCCACCTTAGCTGGGAAGAGAACTTCAAATTGCTGTGCCAAAAGCTGACATTAGAGCTGAGTCTGTCCTCAGCATGGGAACTGGAGCCCTCAGGTGAACGGTAACCACTAAGCCCCATGTTCACATGTATTTCCTCTCTGGCTCACTGAGTCATAAATTATTTTCTGCCTAAAATAACCAAAGTCAAGGAAACTCCTTGTACGTGAGAAGAGATTCTGAACCTGTTCAGACCTCAATTATTGTGGGAGAATTCTGTAACTGTGAACAAGTAAACACACAGGGAGACTTTTGTACCAGCAGCCCTTCAGCTCTGTGCTGAATAAACTATTCCATGCAATAAGCTGTTTCTTGGGTATGGGAATGTAGTGGTGTTCACAGGGGTCCCAGGATGAGGGAAGAGACGAGGATCTGACTCCATGTTTCTGAAGGTTGATTTATTATTTTATTATATATATTATATTAAAACTATACTGAAAGAATAGAAGAAAGGATTTCATCAGAAGGCTAGCAAGGAAAAAAAGAGGAATGGAATGATAATAAAATCTTGTGACTCTCAGACTGTCTGAGACAGCTGGACTATGACTGACCATTAATTACAAACATCCAACATGGGCCAATCACAGATCCACCTGTTGCATTCCACAGCAGCAGATAAACAATGTTTACATTTAATTTCTGAGGCTTCTCAGCTACTCATGAGGAAAAATCCTAAGGAAAGGATTTTTCATAACATGTGTCTGTGACAGGGGAAGGGGGACAGGTCTTTTTGGGTTTTTTTAAATTTACCTCTATTCTTGAGGCGAGTCAGGTAGAGCAAGAGGAGAGGGCACAGTACTCTGTTTCTTCCTTTTCCCTTTCCATCTCCTCCATGAAGTACAGGAGAGATGGATACTTCATTCCGCGCACACATGAACAGCCAGGCCCACCCTCTTCTGCAAGCAGTGAAGAAACAGAGGGACAGCCAACAGTGAAGAAACAGGGACAGCCAAAACAAGGAGGAGCTGCTGCTGTCCTTTAACTTGAGACTTGGCATTTGATCCCTCCCTCTCTGGACGGAGAAGTTTTCATGATGGCAGAGTCTGATCAGGTTGTCTGGGACCTGAAAGACACACTTCCCCCATGGCACAACTTCTCCAGGACCTCCTCACTTTTCATGGAATGCTCACATCTCATTTGTACGTTCTACCACCATTGGAAGGTTCCATAAGGAGGTCTCTAATCAGGTGATATTTGAAACCTGATCACATTGTTCCAAGTTCAGTGTGTATGTTAATCAGAATTTAGTGTCTTTCCTCAAATCTTTTCTGGCACCTGTAGGAGAATAGGAATTGTTGAGAACAGAGAGTGAGTGCCCTGTGGGAATTTAAAGAGTGCTGCCATACAGCCTGAGTGATGGTTCTTTGAGGAAGAATGACTGAAAAAAATCCCAGATTCTGCAATTAGCCCTGTTATAGTGACTGTTAAACCTGCTTCTTTCTGCATTTCTGCATATGCTTATGCAATTCAGAGATTCCACTCTCTGCCTCAAAAAAATTACCTGTTAGTACTGGTTACTCACTAACAAACAACCAAGATATGTGATTAAAACAAATTTCATTGTGGCATCAATTTTCTTTAAAGGGAAAAGGAGGGGTGGGCTGAGGAAGAGAGGGAGAGAGAGCTGCTGTAAGTTCAGAAGCAAAACACTGTTATTATTCTGAAGCAGGAATGACATCCTTGCATTAACACAGCATGAAATCATGGTAGCAATTTTCATGCTGTATTATTTTGTTTTTGTCAGGTCACTGATTTTCAATTTCATCAATACTATATAAAACTATGGAAGATAATATAATGAAAAGCATCCACTCAAGAATCCAATACCAAAGCAAGAACGTGTAGGTTTTTCTTTTTTTTGTGAATTTAAACCAACCAATCCACACACAGAAAATATGTGTTATTTTTATCCCCAAATAACATAAATATACCAGACCCAGATGTTACAAAAAAGACAATATACCAAAGTAAACCTGATATAATACTAACTGTATGTTACTATGGCTTACTAGACAAAGCATGAAGCAAAAAGCCACAGTAAGCTTTGTTTCCACTGATCTTAACCCATATTCTTGAGCTTTTCCCAAGCACTATTCATTTAAAGTAAAATTACCACTTAAATCACCCCAGATTAGCTCACTGATTCCCACCATTAGTCACCATGATATTTTATGAAAAATCCCTTTGCCAGGATTTTTCTCCTGAGAAACCTCAGAAAAGAAATGTAAACAGTAATTATCTGATTGCTTGGAATGAGGTCTGGAGGTTGCTTACCAACAGGTGCATCTTTGATTGGTTCAGTGTGAATTGTTTTTAATTAATGACCAATCCCAGTCCAGCTGTGTCAGGACTCTGGTCAGTCACGGGTTTTTATTATTCATTCTTGTTAAGCCTTCTGATGTCTCCTTTATCGTCCTTTAGTATGGTTTTAGTATATGATTATAATATAACATAATGTAATATTATATGTAATATAATGTAATGTAATGTAATGTAATGCAATGCAATGTAATGTAATAATATAATATAATATAATATAATATAATGTAATGTAATGTAATGTAATGTAATGTAATGTAATATAATATAATATAATATAATATATAGCATAATATAACACAGCATGTAAAATAATAAATCAGCCTTCTGAGAACTTGGAGTCAGATTCTCATCTCTCACCTCGTCCTGGGACACCACCCAGCTGGCCTTCTGTGTTTTGGCTGTGTCATTACACCTGAACTGAAGTCTCCTAAACCACAAGTTATGGCAAGATACAGAAATTAGAGTGAGACACATGCTATTTTCAAAGCAAGCCCGCCAAGCCTCCAGCCATGAGGATGTCACTCCAGGAAGAAAAGCTCCCAGAACTGCATTTGGGTAGCAGAGAAGTCCCTAGAGATCCACCTCTCCATTTGGAAGCATTTATGAGATACTTTGCCAAGAGAAGGGAGGAAGGGAGAACAAAACCCAAGGAGCTGTCACATACAAAACATACAAACAGGCTTGGGGTTTGGCATCTTGGCCATGCGGCATGTCAGCATCTGCTTCTCTCATTCACAGCTGTTCCACCAGGCTCTAAATCCCTGAGCACCTTATCTCAGCATCTTCAGAAAGCCTCAACCCAAGAAACTTTCCTATGAAGGAGGCACCAAACTTTCAGTTTTCCTCTCAGGCATAATGTGTAAAAGCAGAGATTATTTTCCAAGGAGATATGAGCAACTTCTTTCTTCAGAGGGGACTGGAAGCCCCTAAATGCTTTCCCCAGTGGAGGAAAAGGGCAGCAGGGAGATGGACACACCCAGTGCTACTCCCTTTGTGGTCCAGTTTTACCCACTGCAGGCACATCCCTCACTGACCCTGAGTCCTACCTGCTGCTCTCATTGCCCAGGACTCTCCTGAAGCACTAAAGAAATCCAAGTAGTTTGGCTGGAAGGGACAATAATGCTCAGTCAGGTCAAGGTCTGTCCTGGATGGGTGAGGAATGATCCATCCCATAGTTAACACAGCCTCCTGTGAGGGCAACACTACCTCTGCCTTCTTTGTAAGAGTTGAAAAATGATCAATTGCTGTGATAGCCTCCATTGTCCTACAAATAACGGCAGCCATATGTTTCCCCTATTAAAAACCTGTGGGAGTAAATAAGACATTCCATGATTTTTTTTTAATAAAACTGGATCTTTTACAGTTTTATTACAATTATTTGAAAATAATTAGTCCTTCTTCAACACTGAATGATTAAAATGTAACGAACACCAGACTTCTTTCACATGATCAATGTTGGTACAATGAATAGTGCATGAATTAATAATGCCTAGGCACTTTTTCTAATTGTTTCCTAATGTTCTGTTATTATATATTCATTTGATATTCACTGCAATGCTAGTGATCACCATTTTTTAATTTGTGGCACAAAAATCACACAACTTGCCTTTACTTTCTGCATGAGAATTACATGAATGAAGAGCAGTCACCTGATTTCTGTCAGATGAAGTCCCAAAAAAACCAAACACACCAAAAAAAAAAACCCAAAACCAAAAAAAACCCCATCAATTGCAATGAATAATTTTCCAAGTGTGTAAGCCCCTAGAAGGTGTCATTTTTCTAGTTTCTATGTGTCCAAATTTTCCAGGTGGCATCAGATTTCTTACTGTGAGCTGCCTTTCTTCGTCTGTTTTCAGGCTGTGAAGAGAAAATCAGGTTAGATTGTTCATGGAATTGCCACCTTGTCTTTAAAAAAGACAAAATATTCTAATAGCACATATTAGCAAGCCAGAAACTTAGGAGGAAAAAATTAAAAGCATTGTGTAGGAACACATTCTTTAAAAGCAGGGCCCCTGAATGTGATATAAGTAACAAAAGTGATATCCAGAGGAGTCTGTACAGTACTTGTTTTGTTATTAGGCTTTGCTAGGCTTGATCATATCTCCCAGCACAAAATCTACTAAGACAAATCACTCAAGACAATACCACAGAGTATTTTCCACCACAGAGTATTTTCTCTAACACAAATAAAACATCCACCTTTTGTGGAAAAGCTCAAAAAAAATACAAAATACAAAATGGAATGACTCCAGGCTTTGTTTTGTGCTGCTGTCCATATCTTCAAAATACCTTATCAAACAAAATGAAAAAAAAAGTGCTTACATCAATATTTTATTGAAATTCTTTCAGAGAAGACTTACATGCATTATATTTTCAAGATGAGATGCAGACTATTTTACTTGCAGCAGAGAGCAATATATTGGATGATAGCTGACATTTGACTCCCAGGGTTTTTCTTTTATGAATCAAAATTCATTTATGGATAGTAAAGTAGAAGAGTGTGGCTAAGAAATCAATAAAAATGTTCTGTATTCTAGTTATGGAACATAGAGATAACCTTAAATCAACATTAAAGATGCTGCCCTGTGTAAACATTGACAAAGCCAAAGGAATTATTTTAAATAATAGACTTCAACAAGGAGGTATCAACAAGCTCTGTTAGTGGAGATTGCTGCCATCATTTATGATGGGTCTAATTTATTCAGCATGTGAAAATGATCAGTGACATGCAGATGATGGTCTAATTTAGATAAAAAATTCAAACCATACGACAATGTTCATCTTTCCTCTAGCAGCTCTAAAATTAAAAAAAAAAAAAAGTGTCCTTTAAATATATAACATTTATTTACTGGCTCAGCCCAGCTCCATGCCACTTGCAAAAGACAGTTTTGTGTTTATTTTCCTTAATGGCAATGAACACCCTGAAATTACACTACTGAACACACATATCCCATGCATTAATGGAAAAGCCCATAAAATGAGTAGAACAAAGCCCTCACACTTCCTGGCTGTCCAAAGCATGGCTGCTGTTCGAAAGTTCTGTTTGTGTTCAAAGAACAAAACACCAAACAGCAGCAGAGAGGGGTGAGGATATGATCTCTGCACATGCACAAATAAACCCATCTCCCCAGCCTGGACAGGGAACTGACCCAACTGACCCAAGTGGTAAAACAGAAGAAAGGGGCGAAATAGTTTCTACAAACAGGCCCAACCGAAACAAAGAATCAATATCAACAGAAACTCTCGTGAGGGTGTTCACAGGGGTTCTTGGATGAGGGAAGAGACAAAGATCTGACTCCATGTTTCAGAAGGCTTTATGATATATATTACCGTATATATTAAATTAAAACTATACTAAAAGAAATGGAAGAAAGGATTTCATCAGCAGGCTGGCTAAGAATAGAATAGCAAAGAATGATAACAAAGGTTTGTGGCTCGGCTCTCTGTCTGAGCCAGCTGACTGTGATTGGCCATTAATTACAAACATCCAACATGAGCCAATCACAGATGAACCTGTTGCATTCCACAGCAGCAGATAATCAATGTTTGCATTTTGTTCCTGAGGCCTCCCAGCTTCTCAGGAGGAAAAATCCTAAGGAAAGGATTTTTCGTAAAAGACGTCTGCGACAAACTCTGGTAAAGAACGAGACATATTCCAAACCTAGTGTACATCAAATACTAATTCTAGGAAGACATATTCTTCAACTTTGGGTTTGAAACATTCTGTTTCTGAAAAACAGGAGCCTAAGCTAACTCTTTAGGCATTAAATGAAAACAATAGCAAAAAAACCCCCATTTGCATTCTGTTTTACCTCAAGGATTTGATTTTTTTTAAACTTTTGCCTGTTTGAACACCAACATATATATTTTTTCTCACTCAACAGGCCATTTTGAAATAGCTTGTTGAAATGAAGCCTATGTTTGAAATGGAGCTGCTCTTGAGACGTTTCAGAATATCCACTTAATTTTCATTTTATTCAGAAACAGTTCCATTCTATTACTCTAAATGATGATGTGTACTGCAAATAAAGCCATCAGGAATACCTACAAGTAAGTATACAGCTCATGACTGCAGCACATATCTTATTTATTGAGTCTTCCAATAGTCGTTAGCACATATTGCTAACAAGGCACCAGAACCTACACTTCTGAGAATATAAGATTTCAGTAAAAAAGGCATATCTATCTCTCAGATACATATATAAAAAAGGACCTAAATATGCAACTTTAATGTACCCCAAAGACAAAATCTAGAATCAAGGGAAAAAATAATCCAAAATGTCTTTCTATTTTATGTTTTAAGCAATAGACCTGATTCTTCTATATTTAACAATATTAGCAATACTGTATATTCAAAATGTCATAAAATCTTTGCCAGCAGGATCAGCACAATGAGAATGAGGAATAAAACATGTCCAGGCAAAAAGAAAGTGCTTTCTCTCCCCTTCGTCTGATGTTTTACTAAGAAATCAAAATATGCTTATTACTCTCTATTGGGAAATGCATATCAATTTCACCTTTATTTTATGAATATTTACTTAGCTGAATACCTAGTGCTGCTAATCCATATTTTATGAATATGCGTACACACACACAAAAGCTACATGGAAATTGTTTTCCTTATAACATAAAAGAACCTTTTCTCTTGGTGAGCATTTATTATTTTGATCAGGGAGAAGAGATAAGCCCTGTCACCAGCCCAAAATATAGATCTGAATCTTGAGAAGTTTTTAAGACTATTTCCAAGCCATGGATTATTTTTTTTTTTTTGTTTGCATATTGTACCTTTTGAGGCAGAAAAGGAGAGACTTTTTCCTTTTATCTTTTATTTTGTCCTTTGTTATGCCCTTACCTATGTTATCTTTAGTGAATAGTAATACATTTCATAAAGATAACCCAATTATTTTCAGGACAATAAGCAGCAAAAAGCTTCGGTGCTGAGGATAAAAATGCTTACCTTTTCACCACCCCCATCATGTGATATTTTTATATCAGCTATTTTCCTTTGCAAGGGTGCAGGGAAAAGCATCAGAAGCATTTTCTGCTCACATAGGAGAGAATAACTCAATATATGTGTTTCAGAAACCATTTCTCAGGATCTTTCAATTCCATTTATTTCAAATAGCACTGCCTCAAGAGTAATAAATATACAACTGCCTGGGGACAAAACAAAGTGTTTAATCTTGATGCAAGAGGTTGCACAGTTGTTAAACAAGAGAACCTCAGAATTTGTTTCTATTAGACAGAAGGAGAGAAGAATTTCATTCAGGACACTTTCTGCCAACCAAAGGTATTAAGGAATGCAGGTAGATTTTAGTAATAAAGACATTAAATAAATGTATCATGCATGAGGATTTTTGTATGCTGACCTTAAAGCTGCCTCTTTAACTCAGCAGGAGGCAGATCAGGCAGGGAAAATCAGCACATTTTGTAATGGAGCTGTGTGTAGACACTAATATTTGCATCCTTGTTGACTCTGGTTCAGGAAAACATGAACACTAGTACTTCCTTTACAAAAGTCTCATTACTAACCCATTGCAGTGCATCACCACTGTAAGCACCTGCATAGGCTCTTGCTTTGTTCAGCTCAAAAAAACATGCTGGCATTAAAATTGTTGCTCAGGCCGGACTTATTTGTATTTATGTATTCAGGAATACCCTAAAGTGAGTATTTTTTTTTAGTGGTATTACAGAGGTTTAACCAAAATATTTCCTTGTCCTTCCTCTAAAGTGAGATTTTTAGTTTAAAAAAGGAGGAAGCAGTCTCATGAGACAAGAGAAACACCCACACTTTCACTTGAAAGGTGTCTTTACACGTCAGTGTTTTGTCTTGTCATCTCAGCATACAACCTGTGTCCCAATGAACTACTTATAAATCAACCACAAATAGCTAAGGCATTAAAGAAGGTTAAAATGCAATGCCATTTTTTAAATAAATTATTATACTTTATATAATTATATAATATTATTACATAATAAAATATGGATAATTTTATTATATAATATAATTATATAATTAAATATATAACATATAATATATATTATATTATATATAATATAGGTAATATATAATATATAATATAATATATAATATATATAATATATAATATGTAATACACAATATATAATATATTATATATAATATTATATAGTATTATATATGCATATAATATGTATTATATATATGTGTCATGTATTATATACATATAACATATTATATACATATTACATCTAATATATTTTATGTATATACATTTACAATATATATGCAATATATATTGTATATAATTATATACAATATGTATTACATATATTATAATATATATAATATATAATGTAATCTATTATATAATATATAATTTACATAATATATTATATATAACATATTTATATACAATATATGAAGATATAATATATATTGTTATATCATATAATTTATTTTTAATTATATAGAAATAATAATTTCTGGTTTCAGCCATGCTTTTCCTAATTCACTGCTTTAGCTGAAGGTAGCTCACAATTTAGTATGGCAAGACATTATTGTCCAAGCCCGCCAGAAATTATGATCCTGCACAACACCACTGCTCAATCAGATATCCATGAGCCACCAAATTGGAAATTCAGGTTCTTTCCAAGAAAAAGAAGATGACAGCACCTAATTCATCAGGACAAATCTGGATTGGAAAAGCCCAAGATTTTTTTTTCAAAGTGACAAAGTGGATCACAAAAAGATAAATTTAACTTTGGAGCTCTCTTTTTAGAAATACATACCTTTTTTATTTTTCCTTAACAAGGATGTTTAATGGCAAACAATGGTAAAAAGGAAAAATATATTAACCATGACAGTCCTACAATAAAGTATTTTCTATGTGATGCTTTCATCTCAGCCATAAAACATGGTAAAAGACCATGATGAGACCATAAGATGAGACAGCAGGGCAGCTAAATCCATTGAAAGACAAATTAATGAATGGCATCAATGATGCAAGCTTACAGAATCCATGCAAGCTTACAGAATAGCAAATAATTGAGATCCAAAAGCTAAAATTCAGCAGGCAAAGATGAAAATAAAGCTTACAAGCCTTTCTCCTTAAAGAAGACAATGTAATCCATGACAACTGAATGCCTTTCTCCTTAAAGAAGACAATGTAATCCATGACAACTGAATACCAAAATAAAGGTTCAGCACTCCTCACCTCTCACAGAGAGAGATTTTGTCTGAATGTTTCTATGCACTGGCCCGTGAGTAAGAGAATCAAAGCTGCTTCTCCTTCACAGTCCAAGCACCAAGTTGGGAGTTCATTGGTTGGAAGACTCTGGTTTTGTTCTAAGTTTGCCTAAGTTGTAATTATTTGTGTCTTCTCCTAAAAATAAAACCACACCAAAGCAAAAAAAATCTATTTTTTGCATTAGCTAAACCAGATTTGAAAATATAGTATTTGAAAGGGCAATTTTGGGGAAGTATTAGAACAAAATAAAAGGTTTTCTTTTTTTTTAAATAGAATATATATATATATATAATTATATATAATTGTATTCATATACAGAAGAGGAAAAAAATCATTAAGTTGGTCTTTTCTTGGACCAAGACAAAAAGAAGGGTCCAAGGTGGATAATAAACAACCTTTAGACTAAGGGCAAATTGTAGACTGTGAAAGTAGCATGATTCAGTTAAAAAAGAATCTACAGCCCAAGGTATTCCTCTTACAGGTGATACCACTCCTACTACCACAGTTCCAATTTCTGATGCTAGTCCAAAAGAAAATGAGAAGAGAGATCTGCAGTAATAACATGGGTATGTGCAGACCCTCAAATAAAATACAGCTGCACTACACTGCACAACTGCTACAAATTCATTCTGAATTGCTACAAACACAAATCCAGAATTATCTTCAGTTTTTTCCAGGCATGGCAATCTCAGCATCATCTTTTTGCAAAGATAATTTAAAATGCCCACCGAGCACTCAATTGCTAGAATAAATGTTGATATTGTGCTAAATCTTCATCAGCAGGGAGATAAACTTTTATTGCATCTCCCACATTTTCAATGTAAGTAAAGCAAAAGGACATCTGGATAGAGGGATGCACGTGGACTTTAATTCCCCAAAACTGTGCAGCCGCAGGACTGGCACAGCTCCAAAGTAAGAGATTTCTCACAGCTGCACAGAGACCATGCTGCATCACTGTCAGGGGGAAACATGATGCACTATGTGTAAAATTCAACCAGTTTTAGGGATACTGTTGCCCTGTCATGTTAAGTTGGTGATTGACATGCAGCTTAGTCCTAAAGTAAGCAGATTCCCATTTTGCTTGCCTTGTTGGCCTCATCTAAAACCCACAGCAAACTGTGCAATGAGGCAGAGAGACCAGTGTTGGAAATGACCTCTAGCCTGGCCTTAATGGGGTGTGTCTTGCCAGGCTCAGTTCCACCTTTGTCCTGGCTTTGCTCAGCCCCTCCCTGTCCTGTACTTCATCTCTATACTCCTCCCAGGTCACCTGTGCCAGTTTCAGCTCTTTATTCATAATTTTCTCCTTTCCCTTCAGTTTGACCAGCCTGTCCCTACTGGGCCATGCCAATGTCTCACATTCCTTGGCCAGTTTCTTGCTTCTGGGAATCGCTAACTCTTGCACTCCATGGGAGAATTCCTTAGACGTCTGTCAGCTCTGTACCTCTCCCTGGTCCCCAGGGGCTGTCTCCCAGGGAATTTCACTGACTGTAGGGCTGGAAGTCTGCACTCTGGAAGTTCAGGGGCCTAACCTGACCCATATCCCTCAGGAGTGTGAACACCACCGATGCCTGATCACTGCAGCATTGGCCTTAATGGGGTGTGTCTTGCCAGGTTCAGTTCCACCTTTGTCCTGGCTTTGCTCAGCTCCTCCCTGGTCTGTACTTCATCTCTATACTCTTCCCAGGTCACCTGTGCCAGTTTCAACTCTTTATTCTCCTTTCCCTTCAGTTTGACCAGCCTGTCCCTACAGGGCCATGCCAGTGTCTCACATTCCTTGACCAGTTTCTTGCTTCTGGGAATCGTTAGCTCTTGCACACCATGGGAGAATCCCTTAGACGTCTGCCAGCTCTGTACCTCTCCCTGGTCCCCAGGGGCTGTCTCCCAGGGAATTTCACTGACTGTAGGGCTGGAAGTCTGCGCTCTGGAAGTTCAGGGGCCTAACTTTACACCTGGCCTGACCCATATCCCTCAGGAGTGTGAACACCACCGATGCCTGATCACTGCAGCCCAGGCTGCCTCCAATCCTTGTCTCTCCCATTAACTCACTTGCCCTGGTGACCAACAGACCTAGGATTGCCTCCCCTCTGGCAATGCTCTCTATTACCCAGCTCAAAAAGCTATCTTCTATTGTATTTGTGTGGTGCCCCATGGCAGGAAGGAATGATGAGTCTGACTCCATCTTGTCAGAAGGCTAATTTATTATTTTATGATATTATATTAAAGAATACTATACTAAAGAATATATAAAGGATACTTACAGAAGGTTAAAAAGATAATAATGAAAACTTGTGACTCTCTCCAGAGTCCTGACACAGCTAGGCCCTGATGGGCCAAGGAGTGAAAACAACTCACACCAGAAATCACCTGTGGTAAACAATCTCCAAACACATTCCAAAGCAGCAAAACACAGAATAAGCAAATGAGATAAGAATTGTTTTCCTTATTCTCTGAGGCTTCTCAGATTCCCAGGAGAAAAATCCTGGGTGAAGGGATTTTTCCAGAAGATATAAATGTGACAACCTTCCATGTGTTCCAGGAGTCTCCTGGATTGCCTACAGCTCACTCTGCAACTTCCAGCAGATGTGAAGGAGGTTCAAGTCTCCCAGCAGGACAAGAGCTTTCAAGCACAATATTTCCTGCAGCTGGAGCAAGTGGGCTTGGTCAAACACCTCCCTTTGCCAGGGGCCTGTAGTGAACCACAAGGCTCTCTTTGCTGCTGGGCTCTCTGATTGCTACCATAGGCTTTTGACCTCCTCATGGCTATATTTCAGAGACAGCTCTCCACACTCCATCTCGGTGCCATCTTGATGTGGAGAGCAAGTCCTCTGCCCCTCCTTCCTCCCCTGTCTCTTCTGAACTGCCTACAGCCATTGATAGTCACATTCCAGTCATGGGATTCATCTCACCAGATTTCAGGAATGGCAACCAGTTGTAGCTTTCCAGTAGCACTGTGCTTTTTAGTATTTTTTGTTTGCTGCCCATGCTGTGTGCATTGGTGTAAAAGCACCTCAGCTGGGCTGTTGGCTGTGTCACCTTCCTACAGGAACATCCCTTAATTCTTCTCAGATAATCCTCTGGTGTTTCCCTGCTGGTTGTTATCTCAGGAGTCTCCCTGGATCATCTCCATAGGACCACAAGGTTGCTGGTTGTTTTGGGGTTTTTTTACTAATTTTTGGGGTTTTTTTAAACTTATATCTTCTCATGTACATCTCTCCTTATTGATGAAGGCTAGTGGTTAAAGCTAAAAGGGGAGGTAACTCACACTGCAGTGTCTGCCCCATAAATTGTCTTAAACCAAGACACTCTCATGGTACAGTTTGCCAGGGACAAGCCTGATGCTGTCCTGCTTCCTCTTCACATCCAGTTTAAACCTGTGCCAGGTGATGCCAACCAGGGTCTGTGTACAAATCACAAACAGGATGGGGCTGCTGTGGAACTGCCTTGAGCTATTTTCCAGCATCACTCTCATTACATGGTTATGACAATGGGAAGATGTCACCAGTTCACATCCCAGGCAGCAGACAAAGAACTTAATGTTATAACTCACTTTATAAGTTTTTTGACCAATCACACAAAGCAAAAGCACACTGACAGTAGTTCTATCCAACCACTATAAGCACAGGTACCTTTGGTTAAAACAGTGCTTGCTTATTTCAAATACAATACCTGTTTGTAAGCCTTAAACACAATGCACAGAGCTCCATTATTAAGCTTCAAACTTCCTAATATCTTGCTAGATAAACTTTTCTGTAGCTTAGAGACTTATTCTAGAAAAGCATTAATACACAGATCATTGTTCTATTTGTCCTTGCTTTTCTACTTTTTAAATAATTTTTCTGCTGACCAATCTCATGGCTGCTGCCCAGCTCTGATCACAGTTCTGCTGTCTCTGGGGCCTGCCTTTTGCAGCTTTCCCAAAACCCTCTGATTTTGTGGATTCCCACACCTAGTCCCTGAGGCAAGTCTCCTCCCTTTACTGAGATAAAGGGAGTCCCACCTGATACCCTTGTGCTGCATAGACCATTCCATAGTCAAACCCCCCAGTTTTGACTTTACGTACTCTCCCTGTTCTCTGAAGCAGTTTGACAAGATAGTACCCTGTGAATGTCTCCTACTTCCAAAACATTCCCCCAGCATGGAGCAGAGTACTACAGGCTTTGAATATGTCAGTCACTCAACCCTGCCTGACTCTGCTCTCACCTGGATATGTTTGGAAAAGCCCATTGCTTGGGTTGTGTCTGGGCACCCAGTGACAAAACTGAGCTCCAAGAGGAGCTCTGTGCTGAGGCCAGGCTGACACATCTTGCTCTCCCTTTCTCGTCTGTCTCTCCCCTTCTCTTACACTTTTCTTTGACGTGTGGCACTGAGTCAACTGACATACAAGTAGAGTGCCTTCCTGCACATTTCATGTGACCAATCAGAGCCAAAAAAAAAAAAAAGACTAATGAGGCACTGGAATGGATAATAAAAACAGAATTACTTGTCCTGCTTCAGATCTAAGGCAGTTACTGATCTGCAGACATTAAGACATTTCCCTATAGAAGGACTCTATAAATATCTCGACGGGTGATTTCTGACTGCCTTTGAAGTGTCAGGCACTTTACATTACTAGAGATTCCTCTGCATTAGGCAGACAGATGTGATATAACATATTAATCCCAAGAGGTGGATAGCTATGTCCCCTCTTGGCACTCTCCTAAAACTCACCAGAAAGGAGTGAACTTAAAGCAAACTGCTTTGAAGATGTTTGTTGTCACTTCATCCATTTAGAGAGGAATGGTGTCAAAGCCAAATGCTGTTTTGCTGGGATCTGCAGGACAGCCTCCAGCTATGCTCAGTGCTATTCCTGCCCATTTGTTCTGCAACTGCAAGGGCTCTCCAAGTACAGACAGTGCAGGTTTGTGCCACATCATACCTTTGAAATTTATTTTCAGGAGAGAAAGCCTAACATCGTACCTGGGATCAAGGTGCTGCTGGGTTAAGGCACTGTGTCGACTAAGGGGTGACTCGAGCCAGAAGAGCTTTCACTACAAATAAAGGATCTGTATTTTTTTTTTTTTTGCTACAGAGAGTACAAGGCCTCCAAAAAGGTGCCAGAGGAAGAAAAAAAGCAAATGGCTACATGTTGACCCATGCCTTCCTTGCTGTGGTTACCCTACAGTTCCCCTGGAGATCTCCTCTATCACAACTACCCAGCGTTGCGTAGGAAGAGGAAAAGATCATTTCTGCCCCCAGCCACATTTACACCCACAAGCACAAGCAAAGAGCACATAATCCCAACAGAAATCGCCTGGAATGCACATGATTCGGGGGTTTATTGACTATGATTATTTGTGAAAGAGATATATTTGGTTTTTGTGTTACAAATGCAAACAAAATTCTGACAGGCTCCGTAGACTTGCAATTACTATACTCAAAGTGCATCTGTGCTTATGAAGCACAAATAATAGAAGCCTTTGTCTCTTTTGTCTCTTTTCCTATCTTGCGATAGGAAAAGGCACTTAAGCCCCTATTTCCAAAGGTATTTCTGTCTTCTGTAAGTCACTTAACTCCCACTGAACTTGGTACTTAACTGCCGTAGAGAATCTGACATTTAGGTTTTATCTAGACAATTTCTGAAAATACCTTCAACTCCCTGGAAAGTAAAGGAACAAACATTAGTGGCATCTCTTTAAAATGGAGAATATTTGAGGAAGGCAGGAATAATCAGAAACAGCCAAGCTTCAAGCAAGTTTGGAGGAATTATGCCAGTTTAAGAAAACAAGAACATTTTAAGTAACAGAGTGAAATGACAAAGCAGCACTACAAAATGAAAATAAACAGCAGTGAGTTTACCTTGGCTGTATATATCTTAATTATCACTATCCACAACAAAATCAGCTCTAGTCTGGATTTTACCTCTTTATTTAAATTGAGCTGTTTAAAAGCACATAGAATTTTATTCTCTTTACAGAAACAAATAAAATTGCAAAAAATCAAAACCAAGTAGAGTGTGAAATTTCACAGAAAATTTCCAAAGACTTCTACAGATGTTTTCAGATGCCTTTATGCTCTTACTTCATTTTATGAGTCACTTGTGATACTTGATCAGCTCTACTTTGCTTTGTATTTATAAAAAAGGAATAAAATGTCAGCTTTATGTCATGGTGTTGGATGCATCTATATCTCTTCACTAGCATGCAATTCAGCTCTGCACCTATGACCTTGTGTCCTTCCATTTTCACAGCAATAATAGAGTTCAGTCCAAACCAGAAAACTTTACAAGACATTCAGAATGCCTACAAAATGTGTGGTCCTCTCTCTCCTTTCTTCCTCCCCATCCTTCACTGAAAATTGCTATTTGTTATTTATACAGAACATTCTGCAATGTGTACCTGGGTGATAGGGAGAAAGAAGAAAACAAGCTCTAGCAACCACACAAAATGCATGTGCCAGTTAATTAAACATTTCCCACCACCTGCATTAAAATTATTTGGAAGTTGTTAGGGAGCTATTTTTTAAAATTATTTACAAAAACCTAAAACAAACAAAAAACAAAACAAAGAAAATAATTAAACAACCACCCTCAAACCCCCAAACAAAAAAGTAAGAAAAAACCCAACCAACCAACAAAACCCCATAAAACAAACAAACAAAAAACAAAAAAAAACCCTCCCAAGCAAAAAAAAACCCCAAATTTGTTCTGCCAATCAAAATATCCTCCAAATCTTCCTTTTGCAAGCAATCACTACCACAAGAGAAGTCTGCCACTGCATATTCTGTCACCAATTCCCAGCTTTGTCCATGGCTGCAATTTTGGGAGTATTGTGGCCAAAATTTGCACCAATTCTATGTGTAAAAATTTTACGTTGTTTTGTAGAAACAAGTAAAAGAAAATTTTTACCCCCTTCATTTCGTATCCAATAGGTGTTCAAAAATGAGTGAGAACAATGCTAGTCAGTCCCTCAGTTCACCACAGAAAATAAAACAAACAAACAAACAAAAACAACAAAAAACACCCAAAAAACCCCAAACAAAATAACCCAATAAACCCACTAGTTTCTTTAGGTTGAAACTTATTTCCCATCAGATTTGTCAAACATATCCCTCACATTAGATGAGACAAGAAGTCCTTGTGAATGGATCAGTAAGCTCCTTCAAACTATTCAAATCACTTCTACAAATGTCAAGTTTTAGAAAACAAGAGCCTGTGCAGAATATTCCTGTACCATTTCACTTGACAAAATATGCTTCAGAACACGATCCTCTGATACTGTTTTTATTAAAACCACAGCACTGGCAATCACTGCCAGGAAATGATGCTGATCTGAAAGCTCTAGCTGTACAAAGCAACACCTTCAGAGAGGAGGAATATTTATTATTAAAAAAGTGCTACGAAACCCTGTGATGTAAAAAAGAAAGCTGTGTACCTTCTTAGAGAGAGCTGCCATAATCCTGCTGAGGAACATTCCTGTGCCTTGCTGAACTACCCACATAAGGCTGGCCAAATGTTTGATTAAATTCTCAGTGTAAGCTCTGCATCCCCACACAAAATTCGGGTAGAATCTTCCAAATGTTAACCAGGTGTCCAGAAACAGATGAGTACCCTTCTGAGGAGCCCTTTTAAACAACAGTTTAAAGTAAATAACCCTTTTCAAGTATAATATAAAGGGAGGGTTTGGTTTGTTTTTATGAGTTTTTTTTTCCCTAAAGTAAAGCTCAGTGCCACTTAAAAGCTGCATTAAATTAAGCAAATTGGGGCTGAGGGGTGTTGCAGTTGTATTGAAAAATAGACTCTCATTACACTGATGGGAATGCACTTTCAAAAGAGATTTGTAATTTTATCATGTGTCACAGACATCTTTTATGAAAAATCCTTTCCTTAGGATTTTTCCTCCTGAGAAGCTGGGAGGCCTCAGGAACAAAATGCAAGCATTGATTATCTGCTGCTGTGGAATGCAACAGGTGCATCTGTGACTGGCCCATGTTGGATGTTTGTAATTAATGGCCAATCACAGTCAGCTGGCTCGGACAGAGAGCCGAGCCACAAACCTTTGTTATCATTCTTTGTTATTCTATTCTTAGCCAGCCTTCTGATGAAATCCTTTCTTCTATTCTTTTAGTATAGTTTTAATGTAATATATATGGTAATATATATCATAAAGCCTTCTGAAACAGGGAGTCAGATCTTTGTCTCTTCCCTCATCCTCAGACCCCTGTGAACACTGTCACAATCATGAGCTACAGAAATCAGTTTTTCCTTCATATGAGGTTTGGGTAGGGGGATTTTGTGTGGGTAGGGCTTTGCATTTTTGAATTTTTGGAGACAGACCTAAAATTTTCCTATGCCCTTTCAAGTCTATATTCAAGGTGTTAGACTCACAAAAGAAACCATCCAATATACAGGGTTACATGGAGAAAAATGAAACAGGCATGCAAAAAAGCAAAAAGCTTTGGCTCTAATCCCAGCTGAATTTGAAGCACCCCAAGCTTAGTCCAAGGAGTTTCCCAATCTGCTCCTACCAGTCACAGTGACAACAGCTCCTTGTGCACCACCTCACCTTTTCTGTAATCACTCCAGAATGTGATTGTGCCACAGATGTGTCTGTAAAAGCCTCCCTATGTTTGTTTCCAGCCTCTTAATTATGAAAGACCTCCTAATTGGTTTTCCTCATTTGGTCAACTCAAAAAGAATAGTGCCCAGCAATACAGCTCTGTGTGTGTTGGGAAGGATGAAAGTTTGACAAGAAAGTCTCACAGATGTGTGTGCTTAGCAGAAAGATTTTTACATGTAGAATCTGAAGAAGGAATACAGATGGAAACAAGTTTTGATGTAGAAGAAAAGAATTGCTGAGCCAGCCTTACTGGCTAACCAAGGAGGCAAGTGGTGTGTTAGTTAGAAGGGGTTTTTATGGCTTAGAGCAAAGGATAAACCCACCCCAAACAAGAAAATGTTTTTACCAAGCAGAAAGAGAGCACAGGCAAACAAGTCAGCAAATGCTGCAAGTAGAAAAAAGGTCTCAGAATTTTCCACTGCAAGAAAACCGAAAAACAACTTCTAGCTTAAACTGTAATGTACTAACTTTTAGTGATGGGAGAATAGTAACACGAATATATGGTAATTACAGTAGTTATGACAGGCTATAGATAAAAGTTAAGGTATAGATTGGTGCTACTGTATGAAGATGCTCAGCAAAGAAAAGTATATAATGCACTGGAACCAAAAGAAAAGTCTATAATGCACTGTAACCAGAACCAAAGGGTGTCCAGGGTTGCCTGCAGCTGGAGCTGACAGCTGTAGCACAGCTCTGTCACCCACGACCCTGGGCTGCTGTGACACCTTGGATGGAATAAATTGCATTTTGGAGAGCCCCTGGAGTCCTGCATCCCTCATTCAGGCTCTTACATGTGTGCTTTATTGAAATTTCACTTTAATATCCAAAAGAATCTTTTCACATCCTTAAGCATCCAGCCAGAATAAACATGTCTCCCAGTTCTAAGCAGGGAGCTTTTTTCTTGCTCACTGGCTTGCTTATGACTATACAATTTAATTAACATTTCTGTAGTACTTTTTCTGCCAGATAGCGACTTCTTCCTTCAACTTTGCTTTTCAAAAACACTATATAATAAATCACAAGGGAAAAATCTTTATTTTTAATTTTTCCATTTATGTATTTAATGAACATTATTGAATTTTTGCCAAGTATTTATTGGAAACTTAGAATAAATATCTGCGAACTACTAATTCATTTCTGTCTGTGAGGATGAAGTGTTCTGCTGACACCAGAATTTTAATAAAAATTAGCTCTTTTATTAGAAATCTGCTCTTCATTTTCAGTAATATTATAAAAGGCTGAGTTTTAAACTCAGCTAAAAATCAAAAGCTGTTTGCTTTCTTTTTTTTTTTATTGAAGCTTTTCCCTCCTTTGAATATAACAAGTTTTGAGGAAACCTTCAAAAACATAGACTGCAGAATGCCATGCCAGGCCCACCACTAATTAGTGCTCTGCACTGGGTTTGGAGTTTTCAGCAGTGTGCACCAGGCTGGCCTCTTGAACTGCCTCAGTTCTGCCTGCAGTTCTCCCTCTGAAACTCACATTGTGCAGATGAACCTGCTGCATTTTGATGCACAGCTCCTCAGATCTTTTCAATGCCTTGCTACTGGGAGGTTTTTCCTTCCCAGCTGACCCCTGATAGGTGCACCAGTGCTCCCATTTCCCCATTTCATCAAAGTTCCAATCCTCTCTTGGTAGCCTTTGTTCTCAGTTATTAACCTGCCTCTCTGACAGAGCTGCTCATGTTCCATTTGAGGATAGGCATATTTCAGCTACAATGGCCTAAATATAAGAAAAAAGTGAAATACTGGCACAAACACCAAAACTCTTGCTATACTCACTCCCAAATTTCTCTGTCATATGCCCATTAAAGAGTTATTATCAGCAAGATGGCAGGGGTATCTTGAGTTATAAAATGGAATCTACTTTATCACAGACCTCTAAGGCATGGTATTGATTGTTTAATTATGAAACACAACTAGCCTTCTTAAGGAAAAAAATGTGAAGCTGCTTCTTTCTGAAGATGCTCAGTTATTCTCAGAGTATTTCATCAGTAGAGTAAAATAGAATTCAGTATTTAGCAGCATTATTTCTTTCTTGATGATATTTTGACAGGATCAGGTCCATTAAAATAGAGCTTTTAGTGCACAATCCTTTATGTCTGTGTGTAAACTACCATAGTTATCTGAAGTTTTCACACTTATAATGTATCTAAAGCATCAATTATAAATCAAAGCATTCAACATTCAGTAGGTTTCAAATTATGAATGCTCTTGATCATGTTTCATCTTACATCTCCTTTGACAAACTATATGACAAAAGATTTTTTTTTAAAGCCTAATCTTTACTAAATAATTGGCTATGTAATTGTTAGTTTTTTGCATTTATGAAAAGGAACTGTGTATTTTCATTCTGAATTCTTTCTAGGCTAAGGAAACCACAAAACCAAAACAAAAATTGAAACCACACTTAGTAAAGTGTGAAGGGGTCCTTCCCACAATATCCACAGGCTCATCATAGGCAAAAGCTAAATGCACCAACATAAGAATAAAATTATGATTTGGTTGCTTGGCATATGTGTATTCCTGTATCAGATGCACTTTAAATGGAAGTTACAGCTTGGCAAGTACCAGTGCAATGTTATTTTCATATACAGCCCTGACTAGAAGTCAAGTTTTAGGAAATAAAGTAAGCTCATTTTTTGGCCATCACAAATTCTTGATTCGAGACTGGCTAGGCTGTAGGCCAAATGTATGAATTGAAAATAAATCTCAATATTAAAGAATATAAATTCCAGTGTTTGGTGGAAGTCTGTGCATGGACACATACCTTCTTGCTTTAAATTGAGCTAGATGTTTTCCTGCCTCAGAACTGTTCTGCACATCCCTTCAGTTCTTCACATCCTGCCAGGCTAAGGATTGAAATGAATCCTGGTGTGAAAGGCTATCCTGTCTCCTGCAACGAGAAAGAATGAGAATTGTGGCATATTTCTGTCAGAAAGAACTCCTGGGTTCATTAGCAGCAGCCTTGTGAGGGACGTGTTCCTCACATAGAGCACAGACTGTGCCACTCATGTCATCACGTCACAGCTGGTATTGACTCACCACAATTAACTTCAGGTTCCTTCATCTCTGCTCCAAGATAAATAGATAAATAGTAACTATTTCCCAAGAAACCTCATCTTTTCTGGTCTGCTTTTCTGCAATTTTTTGGTTTTTTTTTTTTTTTTTTGAGAGGGTGATGCTTTGACCAAGGTATTTCCTATTTCCTGCAGTCTGAGAGAGCAAGACTATTTTTGCACCATTATCAGCTGTGGAAATCTGTGACATGATTCACTGTTTGCTGGGGTAAGTGGGCAGCCTACCATTGATCTCAACAGATGAAAAACCTGACCTTTTACATGCAAGATTTCACTCCCAAAGGAAAGCCAGGAATGGCTAGACAAGGACAACCCAAAGTAATGAAGTCCTAGTTTGGGCCATTTTTTTCATTTGTGTCTTCTTTTTTTCCTCACTCTATCATCCTGCTCCTTTTCTAGGTTTGTGGGCAATTCTTGGATTTGAAGACAAAACCTTATAGCATGTCTGGAGGAGACAGACATGCACAAATCATGTCTAATTTTTATTGGAGTTGTCCTGAAGGCTGACCATCAATAACAGGATGGCAGATCATAATGCATTTGTTTTAACCATGTTTTTTTTTTACTTTTTTTACTTTTACTCCTCCAAATGAATTGATACCTACCTACCTACCTACCAAAGGGCATTTGATATTCTGGCTTCTCTTTGCTGTTCACTGGAAAATTCCATAAACAAATGGCTTTGTAATTGCATAAATTAGCAGACCTCTGCCTGTGTAAAATTGATAACTTCTGGTGGCACTTAATTGTAGCACTTAATTGTAGCACTTCCTAAGAACTAAGTACTCCACTTTAAACCCTTTTAAATGAAAATATGAAAGTGTATGTATCCATGCGGTTGTGTGCAGGGTACTGGTAAAATGCAGACCACTGTATCATGTAGAAAGAACCTAGTTAATTAGCACATCAAATTTAAGTGTAGTTCAGCATTCTCCAGGTTACCAGATGATTTGTATCAAGTTTTGTCAATTTAGCAGTGCTTATTTCTTCTATAATCAAACCCAAGATTCTAAAGTCCTTTCAAAACAAGATTGAAAATAAAATTTCAGACAAAATTTGCTGTTCTGATGATATCATGCTCAGGCAGACAAATTATTCAACTCCCAAAATGGGGTTTTAAGCAAACTCTGCAGATCTGTGCACTTTGATGCCCAAGTGTTTGTCTATATTCACCAAGAACCTGAAATTACTCCAAAGCGAATTAATTTCAAGATGCTGTGTCTATCATGCTTTCTTTAATTCTATGTACCAAACTGATGGTGAAAGACCTTCCTTCCTTCCTTCCTTCCTTCCTTCCTTCCTTCCTTCCTTCCTTCCTTCCTTCCTTCCTTCCTTCCTTCCTTCCTTCCTTCCTTCCTTCCTTCCTTCCTTCCTTCCGCCACTTCCTTCCGCCACTTCCTTCCGCCACTTCCTTCCGCCACTTCCTTCCTTCCGCCACTTCCTTCCTTCCGCCACTTCCTTCCGCCACTTCCTTCCGCCACTTCCTTCCTTCCGCCACTTCCTTCCTTCCTTCCGCCACTTCCTTCCGCCACTTCCGCCCCTTCCTTCCGCCACTTCCTTCCGCCACTTCCTTCCGCCACTTCCGCCCCTTCCGCCACTTCCTTCCACCATTTTCTTCCATTCCTTCCTTCCTTCCATTCCTAGTTTCTTCTCCTTGAAGTATGGTAATTTAAAATTGGAAGGGTAGAATTTGCTAAGTTGATGCTCAGTGAAATGATTAGGGTTCGTTGAATGTTTTGCCTTAAGTCTTCCAAATTTCTGATCTCCTAAATCTTGCCAGTAAAGTTTGGGTTTTAAACTCCTGTTACAAAAAAAAAAATCTGTGGCATTTCTCCTGTGTTCCCATTTCAAGGAAAAGTAGTACCTCAAGCCTCTATTAAATAACCTCACGGAGCAAGAACTGGGGCTCTACAGTTGGTAATGGACAAAGAGATGCCAAGCAAGTCTTCCCAAACAGACATTTTGATTTTCCACATTTTTGAGATATAGTTTAAGTCCTTCTGCTCTCACATCTAGAGTGATGATGTCATTGTGGCAACTCAGAGGAAACCAGCACAAGCTAGCACTGGAATAATCTCTTCTACATCCCCAAATATATGCTGTGTGTATCTTCACACTGCAAGCAGCATATTGCAGCATGTATGTACTACAAGCCAGTGTGATACATTTCCTGTAATCCCCAGTTCTCTCTGAAGATTTATTTTGTTTGCATGTGAGTATGCAAACTCATATGCAAACATAAAAAAAGTTTCAGATGCCACTCCACTGTCTAAATACAACTTGATAATAGTTGTGAAATGCAGGGTTATCCTCTGAATATAGATCTAACTTCAACACCCATAATTGAAACTGAAAATATTTATACCCAGCTGTTAACCAAGTACCACATGCACTGTTTCATAACTTTGAAACCAGGTCTTTACACATTTAAAGGTGATCTATGTAATTAGCCCTCAAATATTTTAACCCAGACAAGATAAAGATTATGGGACCAGACTGAAGAGAGAAGGGTTAATTATTGCTTTTCCTGAGAAACTCAGGGTTAATTGCTCCACAAATCTGAAATATAAAATCTGACCATTCATAGTCACTTTTTAATTGGAGATTTAGACTGAGTTTCTGTAATATTCTATCTACACAAGTGAAAGCAAAATCCAGCTTCACAGCTTACCTCAGGATAAAGCCGGCAAAATCTTCAAATTATTTTTGCATTATACAGCTGGAGCAATATATGAATTTTTATACCTTTCATTAGAATTTAGCAAACACGTAACTACTATGTGGATACTGAAGAAGGAATTCTGCTTTTTTTTTTTTTCTTCTTAATCCCAAGGATTCAGCAGGAGAAAAAAACTCCAAACTCTTCACATTTTCCTTACTCCTGTTGCCTTCAAATGTGGCCAAAGTTGCTGAACAAGACAGATTCACAGACGGAAAACAGTAGAAGACAGAACACTCTTCCAATCACAGAATCACAGAATCACAGAATTTTCAAGACTGGAAGAGACCTATAAGATCATCTAGTCCAGCCGATGTTCTAACTGTTCAGCTAGATCATGGCAGCAAGTGCCACATCCAGTCTTTTTTTAAATTCTTCAAGGGATGATGCCTCTACCACCTCACTGGGTAAATGATTCCAGTTTCTGACCACTCTTTCTGTGAAGTATTTCCTTCTTACTTCTAACTTACATCTAGCTTGACGCAACTTGAGACTGTGTCCTCTTGTTCTATCTGTTATCGCCCGGAGAAAGAGGCCGACCCCCAGCTCTCTACAGCCACCCTTCAGGAAGTTGTAGAGAACGATGAGGTCACCCCTTAGTCTCCTTTTCTCCAGGCTGAACAACCCCAGCTCCCTCAGTCGCTCTTCATATGGCTTGTGTTCCAAGCCCCTTATTAGTTTTGTTGCTCTCCTCTGGACACGCTCAAGTAACTCAACGTCCCTCTTAAAGTGAGGGGCCCAGAACTGGATACAGTACTCCAAGTGAGGCCTCACCAGTGCCGAGTACAGGGGAAGAATGACCTCTCTGTTCCTGCTGGCCATACCATTTCTGATACTGGCCAGGATGGCATTGGCCCTCTTGGCTACCTGGGCACACTGCTGGCTCATATTCAATCGACTGTCAACCAGCACCCCCAGGTCCCTTTCCACCTGGGCACTATCCAGCCACTCCATCCCCAGCTTGTATCGGTACAGGGGATTATTATGGCCGAAGTGCAATACTCGGCACTTGGACTTATTGAAGTTCATCCCATTTGATTCTGTCCATTTGTCCAGCCGTTCCAAGTCTCTCTGGAGAGCCCTACACCCCTCTAGTTGATCTACACTCATACCCAATTTGGTATCATCAGCGAAACTACTAATAAAAGACTCTAAGCCCTCATCCATATCGTCAATAAAAATATTGAACAAAACTGGTCCCAACACAGAACCCTGAGGGACACCACTTGTGACTGGTCGCCAGCTAGATGTGACACCATTCACCAGCACTCTTTGGGCCCGGCCATCCAGCCAGTTTTGAACCCAGCAAAGGGTATTCCTATCCAGACCACGGCCAGCTAGCTTGTGTAGGATCATTTGGGTGTACAGAAGGCTCAAATTCTAATGCCAAGATTTCAATATTAGAATATTAGAATTGGATGAAATACCCAACAGGAAGGCTTGAGTCATTAGAAAAATAGATAGAAATCTAAGCAGCAACTAAGACACCAGATTTATATTTTATCACTAGCATAGTCCATGTTAAAACAGCCTGTGGGGTGGAATAATTTCTCATGGATCATGAATCAGCTGCTTTTCCATACTACGCAGCGTTCAACTTGGTCCTACAACCAAGACTAATGGTATGGCACTCAGTAATTGAAGCAGATCTACACTGCCTTTTGGAATTGGACTGATTTCTATTCCAGTTGCTTTGGGAACTAACCAGATCATGACAAAAAACTGATTAAAAAATTTATCAGAGTGACATTATGGAGTTCCTGCTTAATACACTGAAGCACTGAAGGTCTGATCCTACAGTGCTTATTCCCATGAGCAATACTTAATGAAATGCCCATTCCTGCTCACCTAAAAAGAATTATTCATGAGCAAAGATTTCTCATTTAAGTATTTACAAGAAGAGGTCTTCTCTTTGACCTTTCAATTACATTATCATATATACTTAGAAGTCATGGTATTAACGGCCATATTTTATGGCTTTATATTTACATATTTTAAGTGCCTTAAAAGTTACAAATTGATATGGTGGTAATCATTTTCCTCACTTATTTCACTAACACTTGAAAAGTAATTTCAGAGAACTTTCACTTCTAGCATTAACTTCGCTTTCTATGGAATACATGCTGACCTTAGCAGTACTACCAGTGTTCAGGATTAAATAATGACTAGAAGGTGATTTCTGTTAAAGTCAAATGAATAAAAGTAGGATGAGACTCCAAATCAAACCATAATCCTGACTGCCTCATATAGGTAAAATTAGATTTTTCTGTAATGAACACTATTTATGTCGCTCCTGTACTCTTTAATATTTCAATTATCTGCACTGATAGAAAAGAGAAAACCTGCATTGATCTAAAACATTATTCTATAAAATACAAGAATTATTTAGGATTTGACTGGCATATTAGGTTTTTCAGGGAACATGGAATAGCCAGAATGAACATCCAGCATCACAGAAGCATTCTGATCCAACACACAGTGTTTAGGGAGGAAGAGAAGTATCACTTAAAAGGCCATGGCTTGGACATTATGTCCTTCAGATATTAAAAAAAAAATTTAGAAATCAATTTTTATTCAAAGAGAGTGAGCAAAATCTGAGTACAGGTAACGTGTGACTCCAGGCAATAAGATTTGGGGATCATTGCTGTACCTGTCCCTGGAGCTGATGTTCAACCCTGGTAGAAGTATCACACATGCCAAGGGCAATGTGAGTGGTCCATAATATCATCCATAAAACCCTTTTCTTCTTTCAAACTTCTCATAATTAAAGGAATGAATTGCCTTTCTTGCCTATTTTGTCTACCTGTTTGCAATTTCATTTCACTTTTCTATTAATCTGAAGCCTTACAAACGATATCATTCTGCAAATCCAATCACACCATCAGCTCCAATCTCAGTCCACAGCAGCGAGTTATTGAACTGTGAAAAGAAAGAGCCAGAGATCTGTTTTTGCACCTAAGACCTGCTCAGCCTTGTTTACTAATTTAATTTGATAACAAAGTTGGTAATTCCATTTCTTCCCAAATATTTGAACGTTACATTTTTCTAGGTACATATCTGCCCGTTTGATCTAATGGCTGTCCTTTCAAAAATGTCACAGAAAGCCATTAGCACAGCTTCACCAGTGTTAAATGGTTGGACATAAATGCTGATTGCTGAGAACAATCTCCTTTGCCCACAGCACAGTGATGTAAAGGTTGGATAATTTTATTGCCTTTAATAGCATTTGCAGCTATGCAAGCTAAGCCAATGATATGGGTAATCAAATCTCTGACTTACAGGGTGACCACCTGTGGCTGTTAGGGAAGGAATCCCCATTCTTTTAGGGCCCAGGCACAATGCCACATAACCAATGGTTTGCCATTTCAGAGGGGGCAAAGGGATGAGAAGAAGGATGGAAGTAATTGCTCTGGATGGCAAACGAATGTCGTTTTCAGAATTCCTCATTGCCCATTCACAGAGAATCTTAAAGTATGGGGGACTGGTGAAGTCTCCTTGTTTCTCCCTGATGAGTGTCATCTTCCACAAATGAGGGTGGAAGAGCTTCAAGGCAAGTGGTCTGTTCACTTATTAAGATCACCTCATTTCCTTAATTGTAGACTAATTGTGCAGGCTGACCACAATTTAATTGGGTATGAAGAGAGAATAGTGACCTCAAAATTGGTGAGGTAAAGCTGGGTTGTAAATATCTTCCAACTTGCACAGCACTTCCTTCATTATTCTTTTTCCTATTGTGGTTTTTGAGTCTCACCTTTGCAGATTTAAGCTTGAGCCTCAACATGGCATGGTGCAGAAAATACAGGTTGCACTTTTGAGTACTTGAAATAAGCTGTTACATTTCAGAGTGATTTCAAGCCTCTCTTTTGAAACTGTGCAAATGCACTGCAAATTATATAGTGAATATATTAAAAGAAAGAACAAAAACTATTTAGTCCCAACCTGCTGCATATTTGAGTTAAGATTTATTCCATAGAGGCTACTAAATCCTGAACTTCAGATCCAGAGATCTGCTAAACCAGATAAACAACAAAATATTGTTCAAACAGGTAGATGATAAATCAGAAATATCTCCTATGTGAAATTAGGAAACATGAAAGTAACTTTATTTTTTTTATGATGCACTCACTTTCAAGAATGCTGCATTGCAGAAAGCGTTTAGCTTGTCATGTTATTCTATTATTTTATTTTACACTTCATTCGTTTCTATTACATAGTCTTGCACTTTATCATTAGGGTGTTCTGTTGTTGCAAACTGGCACATTGAATTCTGATCCAGTTATTCCAGAAAAAATTTTTTTCCAGCCTTTAAACTGAAACAAATGGATGAGTGTGACACTCAACATTTTTAATAATGTGTTGACTCTTGGGTATTCATGGCCTTTAGATGCCTAAAAATAATAATGTTTTTGTATGAAAAATGAATATTGATTAATGAACTGATTTTTTTTTTTGAACAGCAGTTGAGCCAGTAGCTAAACTTGTCATGAAATTTGTTATAAATCACATAACGTATATACCATGCAAATAGAATGTTTCCACTTCAAAATGCCTCCCTATCATAGGCATATATCCACTGTTCTCCTTAACAATGGAGGACAAACACTAAAAAAACAACTATCCTCCCTGACATATGCTTCACAAATTTATGCATGAATAATTATCAGAAAAAAATTCAGCAATGTTGTAACCATCTGTGAAAGTAATGAGCTTCTGTGTAAACCAATATCCTATACACATAAAAATTCCTTTATCTGCAGGTGCTAGTACTGGAAAATGCTTCATTTTTTCTGGAGTTCAAGATATACTCAGTATTAATTATTTACAATTTATTTTTCCAGCAAAATGGGGACTGAACTCCCATTACTGTACTATATCTCTGATAAGCCACAATGACCCTAAGAATCTTCAAATTTGACTAGACAACTAACTTCAGATGATAAAAAATATATAACAATTAATTCATTCAGTTGAAGAAAGAAGCAATGAAAGGAAAATAACGTCATACGCTCACAACAAGGAAAAACATTATTATTTAACACAAAAAATATTAGTAAATACTATCACACTCCTGCAGAAATTTTAAAATGGCTGTGAACACTTTAATAAATTGAAAGTTAACCCCATACTCTGTTATTTTTTACTTTTACATTTTACATCAGACTAAACCATTCCTCTGGAGTTAGAAACAGGAGATTCCCAGAGCAGGGCCAGATATCAAAGTGCTTCTGCTAATCCACCTGCTGCCTCCTGAGTCACCTGAAAAGCTCACCCAAAACCCTTCTTCCCCTCTCACCTCCAGCCTGAATATTTGTCACAGACATCTTTTATGGAAAATCCTTTCCTTAGGATTTTTCCTCCTGAGAAGCTGGGAGGCCTCAGGAACAAAATGCAATTGATTATCTGCTGCTGTGGAATGCAACAGGTGCATCAGGGATTGGCCCATGTTGGATGTTTGTAATTAATGGCCAATCACAGTCAGCTGGCTCGGACAGAGAGCCGAGCCACAAACCTTTGTTATCATTCTTTGCTATTCTATTCTTAGCCAGCCTTCTGATGAAATCCTTTCTTCTATTCTTTTAGTATAGTTTTAATGTAATATATATAATAAAATAATAAATCAAGCCTTGTGAAACATGGAGTCAGATCCTCGTCTCTTCCCTCATCCATAAAACCCTGTGAACATGGTCACAAATATTTTGAAGAGTTTATTTTTTTCTACTTGGCTCTTAAAATGAAAGGCACTAGAGATTCACACTTTTTTTTTGTTTGGTTGGTTGGGGTTGGATTTTTAAAGCATGGCCCTTTTAACACTCCATTTTATGTATTCATTAACTATAACGCTAAGGTCTACTGCCCTCATTCTCATGATACTCAAAACCAATAAAAGTGACATAATCTGGATGTATCTCACTTCTTTCATTTCTCTCCATAAAATTTACCTTGTTTCATCACACTTAAAAGATCCAGAAATATTGGATATAATAAATATCCTGCACACAAATATTGGAAAGGGTGGGGTGGGGTACTTAGGGGCTTCTAGGAAACCTCTAATTTCTTTTTGTACTGAAACATCCTCAAGGAAGAAAGCTTATCTTATTGCTGCATTTCACAAAAATTTCCCTTAATTGCACAAATCATGATTTCCTACATTTTCTCTCAAAGCTCTTTGTGGAATTCCTTTGATTCGGACTACTTAAAGTTGCCTATTACTTGAACAATAACTTCTTTCAATAACATGTATAATACAGGCAATTCTGTCAATCTGAGGTATTTTTCCTAATCTTTTTGACAGAAGAAAACCATGTCATTTTAGATGAAAAAACCAAACACAGCAATCTGAGCAGCAACAATCCAATGTCGAAGCAATTCAGTTAGTTTATTTCTCCACTTCTCAATCTTTGGGTATTTTCTCAAAAAAGTAACTTGATTTTATTTTAACTCACCTGATAAACCACAGAAGTGTTGCTTATAACAGTAGCACATAAGACAGGATATTCCTTAAATCCAGAAGTAAGGCAAAGCAGCTCTTCCTAATGATCTGTTTGTGAATGAAATAGACTTTTTCTAGCAGGTCTGGTAGCAGTCAGGAGAACAATTTATGGATCCAAAAAGACCTTTTTGGTTTAACATGTCTCTGTTTTGTAGAAACACACAAAAATTTTATTTTCGGGGAGCCAAAACCACTGACAACAAAATAAAAAGGGCACGTAAATCTTCATAATGTAATTAGCCTGATTAATTAACATATATTGACAACACAAAGTATGATATTATTAAAACGCTGTAATTGGAGTCAACCACCAAAATCCTTTAAAAACTTGCCTTGCTGTTCTTCAATCTCAATTTTCTCTCCGCTTGTAAATATTTAATGGCTTTCATTTTTGCAAATGAATAGAATTGCATTTGGCTCATAAGAAAATAGTTTTGTAACCCTATTACAGAGTGTGCTATCTCAGCACTTGCCACAAGTGTAAATCTTCTCCAGAACATTAGCATACGCAAGAAAAAATAATCTTCATCTCAGAATCAATGGAATTTTAAAAAACCCACTTATTTGGCAGTTGAAACTGTTAGAGAAGTTGCATCTCTCAGGTAAATAAATTCTAAAGAGCTCTAAATTTTCCATCATAAAAGAGTGGGATATTCATAGGTTTCCCAGCAAAAAACCAAACCAGAAATTACAATGCTAAATACAATGTTAAACTTCGTGTGTTGTTTAAAAACTCTTGTTGCAGTTTTTAAACAACTTTCTGGCACATTTTAACTAGCAAGTATAGGAAGCCTTGTAGCACAAAATCCTCAGCATTCCTACACAAATCAAGCAAAGGAATGATTCTTACATGGGATTACTATTGGATCTCTCTAAATGTAAACATACCATATAAAACAGAACATTTTCTACAAGTGCACAACTAAAAAGTTTTCAACACTTTTCCTGAATTCCAATAATTTTATCATGGATCTCTGTTATAATTATAAAACACGGGATTTTTTTGTCCTTCTTTGATGTTAAAACTAAAAAAAACAAAATCTAAGGAACTTCCAGAAGTTCTACACAGACATAAAATTTCAAATCACCAAGAACTTCTCTGAAAGAAAACTCTCTTCATGTTATTTTTTAGAAAAGGTAGAACTATAAACTTTTTGGTGATCTGGTCAAGTCTGTGACCTTCCCTTAACACTTTTCCTAAATTCCAGTTAATTTTATCATGGGTCTCTATTATAACCATAAAACAAGGGATTTTTTCATCCTTGTTTGATGCTAAAACTCAAAAACAATTTCTAAGAAACTTTTAGAAGCTCTACAGAGACATGAAATTTCAAATCACTAAGAAACTCTCTGAAAGAAAACTCTCTTCATGTTATTTTTTAGAATGGGTGAAATTATAAACTTTTGGCTGATCTGGTGAAGTCTGTGACCTTCCATTTTTTCATTTCACTGGGACTCCATCTAAACATTCTTATTATTGTCAGCCTCACTCATGAGTCTCACAGTTAAGAACCAGAAGGAATGGGAAAAGCCTGAAACGGAAACAAGGAGTGGAACACCTGAAGCTCTTGGTGGAATCAAGGATGGAGTAGAAAAATAAACTAAGCAAGGCAAAAAGAAAATGTGGCCGGCTCAAGGTTTACAGGAAAGAAGGTCACCAGCCAGCACAGCCTGGGATGACACTCCAATGCCTGCAGTTTTTAAATATGTCTCACAAGAAAGGAATGAGCAAGCTGTGCAAGAAGAGCAGATGGGAAAAATCCACCAATACTAACATAAAGTAGAGTGGGGAGGCTGTGTGTTCTAGGAGCAAAATTGCAGAAGCTTGAAGGGAACTGTTGTAGAAAGTCTTTAAAGAAAGCAAGGATGGCCTCACCAAAATGCTTCCTAAATGACGTGGTTTCAAGATAAAGAACAGTCTTATGATAAAATGTATCAGCAGAATAAAAAAGCTTTTAAAATTAACAGGCAACACTGAATAATCCTCAGGCATGCTGTCATAAATAAGTGAAAAGTTTAGGCAGTAAAAAAATGCATTGGTAAAATTTAATAAATTTGTAAAATTGAATTCCATAATGAAAGTTATAAATGTAATTGAAAAATGTTAATATACCAAAATCTAAACTTTGTTTCAGCATAGATAACAAAGTATTTCCTTTCTTATTTTAGAATTGTCATGCATGCAATTAAGTTTGCCATACAGGAGAACATGGGCCTGAAGTCCAGGGCAAGTATTAATTTCATGTTTTTTACCTTTCCTTTCTTAACAAGGAAATGTAAAAAAAAACATGAAATTATTACTTGAGGTAAAAAACATGAAATTAATAATTTTTCTCCTGGATCATTTATATGAGCTAAATGACACATAGCATTGACACACAGAAGGTTTGGTTCTCCTTCCTCCTTTCAGGAAGTTCTCTCAGTGCAGAGGCAAACCTCCACTTGTTTCACATATTCCTAGGGACTTGGACAGATCAGATGCAAGTCAGAACATCCTGGGAGAACAGCTGACTGTAGCCAAGAATCAGAGCATTAAAATGAAAAAGTAAAACAAGATTCTCGTATGAATCAGCAAGGTGTCCAGTCCCATGGCTGTAAAGAAGCTTTAAAGACAAAAATTAAATAGAAAAATATTGCTTGAATTTAAAATGTTTGAGATAGTGATAATTAAACCCATGGTTTTGTTCACTTTTATGTTCAAAAAGTGAAGACTCTGGAGGTTCTGTAGGCTTGGTTCTGTAGCCTATTTTTTCATAAGCTTTGTGAAGAATCTCATTTGCTGTATGAAGCAGCAGATGCTCATTTCTGAGACAGCCTTTGCATGTACCCCATGTCCTACAGTCCCTGTGCAGAGAGAGAACACACACAAGTTTCACATCAGCTCCTGTTTTACAGGAGCTGGATAATAGATGCAATCACCTCACTGTCTTCAGGCTACTTGGTAGACAATTCAAAAAAAAAAAAAAGCAATTTATTCTTAGAGACTAAATACTCTTCTCCTGGACTCTTCAGTCTGTCTCTGTGAACACCTTAGAATTTTATTTTAATTGCTAACTTCATCAACAGGAAATTATAGGCTTTAAGAACAGAATGCAGGAAAGCTTCAGATTGTAATAATCCATGACTAAATACAATCTTAAAAGGTGAATGAATACATGTTTAAAGAGTTTTGTTTAAATCCACTGCCTGAACAGTTCTATTTCTGCAGCCTGCATAATTTACTGCATTGTGATTACTAATATATTTTTAATGTTAACTGCACTATAATCATTGTTCAACATACACAAAAGAATAAAAAGGATATAAAAATGTATATATTCATTTTATAAATTGTATTTAGTAGGTTTTCTATAATAAAAGAATTGATTAGAATTTAGAGGCAGATATAGTTCATAAATTGCTGAATATTTTAATATATTTCCAGTGAATATTCACTTCAATTAATCTGCAGATTCCTCATCATATAAACAAGTCAGCTTGTTTTAAATACAGAATGTAAACATATCCACTGTGTTTTAAACTCTACCTTTCAGCAACATATCTTTTGGTTTTTAAAATTTCTTCTTAGTTTTTAATGCAATCATATTGTATTAACTGCTATAGCTTAGGGCAGTGTTCCATTACACATTTATAGGTCTATGACCATACAAAAATAAGCCAAGGAGTAGGAAGGAAGATGGATACCATCCATAGGTTATTCCACCTCTTCACTCTTCAGCCTGACTCCTGCTGTAGATAACAAAAAATCAGCATCTGCTGCATGATTCATTTTGTAGGCTTAGGTCTAAAATAAATCCAGAAGTTAGCATAAATTATTAAACATTTAATATTACTATTTTCTCTTATATTATTACTAAAAGAGGAGAACAAATGTTTATTATTATCTAAAGGGAAAGCAATGTACAAGATGCCCTTGAAAGAACACAAGATCACGCAAAAATATGAACAAACATCTCTAGGTTAAAACCAGGGGTCAACCTCAAATGTGAGAAGTATTTTATACAAAGCAGAGCAATCCTCAGCATGAATATAATTTGATATTATTATAAATATAATAATCTTCCTTCTCCTTGTTTTCCTGGGCACAAATCTGTGTGTAGATAACATGCTTGTGTGTGAAAATTACAAATATGGGGAAAAGCAACAGGAGTCCATGATATTCTCTGGTATTACTCCATTGATCAGGCACATCAGGCTATGGACCACAGAAGGACATGGCAGGGACACAGAACATTGGTGTTCTTCACTTCCTCCTCAGCTGGGCCAATACACAACAGCAGAGCATGAAAGCAGGAAAAACTGGGATGTCCCATTTGGCAGAGGCTTCACAGACTGTGGACAGGCTTAGCAGCTGGTCTGCAGGCCAAACAACTGGGTTAACAGAAGAAGAAACTGATAAAATATGAGTTTATCCACAGCAAGGAAGAAAGCAGGCCCATTAGCATGGAAGCTGATAAAACAGACACATATGGGATCCTTGCAGTCAGAGGATATGTGCCTTAATAACTTGTTGTAAACTCATGCCAATTAATTATTGACATTAATTGCTTTGTACCAATAAAATACAAGAGGCTATTGCTTTGTCCAATGAATATAATGAGCTTTGATGTCGCCAATGGCATAAGGTCAGGCTTTGTTAAGGGTATAAAGTTCAAGAACAGCTTGTAATAAAGAAGAAGCCATTGCTGTCTCTGCACGAGTGTGTGTGTAAATCACGCGTCCATCTCCACAGTGACAATAGAGTGTGTGTGAAACACCTCTGGGCAGAGCTCTCTCTGGGAATCAGGGATGTGGGATGTATTCCTGGCTCTGAGAACCTCTTATCAGTCAAGATAAAGGACAAGCTGAGGATGAAAAGGGAAAAGGCACACATTGGCACCGGCTCCTAACAACCAGAACAGCCCCAGGGGACACAGATATCCCCTTTTGGACATTGTGCTGGGCTTTTCAGCTGCGTCTCACAGCTCCAGACCATTGTGTGACGAGTGGGAAATTGATTTTTCACCAGCCTCAGTGAAGGGGTGCACAGACCTCTGTCCCTGTGCTGTGTGAGGGAGCGTTCCGCAGGGCCAGGTGTTAACAAGTTCCTGCCTTCAGAGGGGAGCACAGCTTTCATACAGCACAGCAGGAAGGCTCCAAAAACACCCTGGCAGTGACACCGAGCCGCCAGGGCCACCAGCTGCTGCTCTGATCAACTCCCAGCTCCTGAAAACACTCCAGGTAGAGAAAAACCTTCTTTACAAGGAAGGTAAAGGTTTGTGTACTACCACAGCACTAGTAACTCACTAAGAAATCCTCCTAAGAAATCAAGAACTGCTTTCTATGACTTCTGCTCTCTTGCTTAATTTGTAGAGCTCCAGAGTTCTTTCCTGAGTAAGAAGCTATGGGAGGACAAAGTAAGAGAATTTTACATCAGCTTTACACTTGTTGGTCTGTTGGGTGCTGCTGCAAGCATCAAATATTAAAACAAACAAAAAAAACCCAAAACCAAAATTAAACACTAGTTCTGCTTACTTTATACTAACATACTTTGCTTCAGATGCTTCAACTGAATTAATAAGAATACTAAATAGAAGAATTGGTGAATACAGACAAATATCTAAATCCATTTTTCTGACAGGATTTTGTGTTATTTATTATTATTGAATTAATAGGAATCTGTGTTATTTATTATTATTGAATTAATAAGACTGGCTATCCTGAGGATGACCTTTAAATTATTTTAATGTAGACATTAAGACTATGAAAAAAATGTGTTTTTCTGAAAATACTATTCAGTGGCCATCTATAAAAACATTCACATTTGAAAAACACAAAACAGGCATCAAGAAAAAAATTGTTCTGTGTTTGAAATGTGTTTCAAAATGTATTTTAAATATGTTTTAAAAATATCATAATATAAAAGCATATCTTAGTTAGAAAAAGCATGTGTTTTAAGTATTTTACCTACTTTTCATCAGTAGATAATTGTAATTATGATTTAAATATTTTTCCAGTCTACCTTCAATCAATTAAAAATTATTCTTTATTTATTTAGTTCAGAGAATAAGGCAACATAGGCATCTTAATATAATTATCTGAAAGCAAATTAAAGAAATTAAAGATTACTACGTAGTTACATCTTTGTCGAAGTCAGAGAAGAGTAGAATCAATATATGAAAGGTTGCATGTTTGTAGTACCATTAGACAAAACAAAACAAAATTAATTTCACTCTCTTCAGTTTTTCCATCATTATGGTATTTCCTTTGATTCTGCTTTTTTCCTTTTGAAGTATTTAGCCTGCAAAATAATTGCATGTTAGCATAAACCTGCACTTAACTTTTATTCTGCAGGCCCCTATGCAAAAGCCTGACTTAGGACAGAAATTCAGGAAAATAGACCTTGTAAACATTATAACAGCAAACCACAGAACTCAGAAGAATATTACATCACTTTTGTCAAAGTGAAATCTTGTAATTTGCCTAAGTTAAGACCACTAATAAAAACATGTTTTAACAAATTAGCATGTAATAGCTAAATACATTTGAATTGTATACACAGAGAGAATTGTCTATGAAAAAAATAAAAATAGAATCGTTTTGATTACAGTCCATTAACAAATTTTAGATCCAAAACAAAAAGCTTTTGTAAATCCAGGTGACAGTATATACCTGATGTCTTGATATACCTAATGTCACCACAGTTTTCTGCTGGTTTGACACTGAGCACATCTTTTCATTCTAATAGCTATCATTGGCTATGCCAAGCCTAATAATAGTGTAATCCCTACCCTAATAATGGAGCCATCAGACGAACTTGTAGGATTGTTAGAGATGATTGGGAAGAGCTGCATGGAAGACTACAGGAAAAATCATTTCTCGAATATAGATGGGTAGAGGGACAGCAGACATGCAGTCACAGATGCAAACAGCTCTCTGACAAGAAGAGAACGCTGGATGTTTAAGAGAATTTCTTATTTTGTAGTTCACTGCCAAGCCATTCTACTGAAGACAGAAGTGGCAGAGAGCTAATATTTAAGAATCTTTCCCAGGGATCTGCTTTACCAGAACTTAAACTTTTACTAAATACAAGGATTAGATGCAATCAACTTGGTTATTGTTCAGGCGTTTGAATCACCAGTGAGGACAAGAAAAGAAAGTAACAGCATTGAGACACTTTTCTTTCAATATATGCTGAGACAGTGTCAAAGTGAGAAAATTAGAGAAATAGTTATTTAGAATACAGGGATAAAGCCGCAAATTCCATTGGGCACTGAAATATTATTTAGATGGCAGAGTTTTCCCATGGGCCTGGAAACTTTTGATCAGCTGGTGCCTATTCCTAACCCTTTAAAAGCTGATGCATTTACACACTGTTCCCAGTCATAACCAGCATGGTTCAGGCTCAATGTGAACCAATTTCATCTGGATCAGAGAGCTGCCAGGTCTAAGCATTCATACCCAGTAAACCAGGCAATTTGCAGAGCTTTAATCTCAGCTTTTGCTCCATTTTGTCACAATTTCACAGCATATGCAGTTACCAAAGTAATTCAGGTACCCATAGAGCAAAATATAAGCAGAGAGCCAAAACTACTATATCCATGACTACTGATGAAGGCCAGGCCTTGCTTTTCTTCAAGGTGCACCTCAACAACTTCTCCCCATCAGCTGTAACTCTGCAAGTTGCCCTGATTAAGTAAGATATTTTTTCCTCTTTTTTTTTCTTTTTTTTCAGGACATCTAAATTTTAAAATAGAACTACAATATATGAAAGGAGAATTTTTTTTTACATTGTCAGAACAAAGGTTTACTTCCTCTGTTACCCCAACAAAAAATTACTCCCAGGTGTTCAGGAAAAGAGCAGAAGTGTGACAGGCAAGGTGTGCCAGGAGAAAAACTCCCTCCCTCCAACACCACACAAGCAGCTGACAATCAGTTTTAGGGAAGATGTTTTATAGCCTCTAATGAACACTGGATTTTCCAAATTTTTTTCTTGTTCTCCTGGACTCCTTACCTCTAGAAAGCATAAGTTTAAATGACTAACCTCTCCCCAAGGGGGAAGAGAGATATTATTTTTCCACTTTAGAACTGAGGCTGAATAATGGCATTGGGCACCTTTTAGAACCAGCATTGTCAGAAGCAGCGAGCAATCACTCCCCATTCACCTTTTCTATACTCTCATCATTTCTTAAATCTCCATCATATTTCACCTCACCAGGTTTTTTGTCATTTGAAGAGTCAGTTTCATCTTTCTTTTAGGAACTTCCCCTCTTCCACACCTCTCTTCTTTCCTGCTCTGGGCCTCATCTGGTTTTTGAATGTAATATCCAGCTGTCTTTCCTAACTGCTGAGAACTGAATGAGAGCCCAGCATTGCATATATATCAGTGGAGCTCTTTTAACTTTTCCTTAAGTGCATTCATTACTCTGCATTTATGAACAGTGCAGATCTGCATGACTTTTAGTTGCATCATATGAGTGTTCTCCACAAAGTCAAATAAAAGCAGCATTTGCAGTCACCACCTTTTATTCCCTTGAAATCAGGGCTGATTTAGTGCAAGGTCATGCTCCACAACCATTCTCTCAGTCACTTAATTTCTTAGTTTCCCAAGGACTCTAAGGTAACACTCTGCTAACCTTAGATTTGCTGCAGTTCATTTTCTTGTTTTACTCCCAAACTCTTCCTATTGGAACTGCACTTTGAGGCTGTTCCAAGGGCTTCTCAGTGAAGAAGGCAAAACCTTGCTTTAGTATGTTTCTGAAATCCTCTGGATCAAGGAGTGCAGCAGCCACTGGCTTTTCCTGTTTGCTGCTGCCACACATTCTGCCAGCTGCTTCTTTCACCTCACTCCTCTGCTCCTCTTGTGTCAGCCAGTCCAACCAGTTTACCAGAATGCTTCACCATTGTCGCAGACATCTTTTATGGAAAATCCTTTCCTTAGGATTTTTCCTCCTGAGAAGCTGGGAGGCCTCAGGAACAAAATGCAAACATTGATTATCTGCTGCTGTGGAATGCAACAGGTGCATCTGTGACTGGCCCATGTTGGATGTTTGTAATTAATACCCAATCACAGCCCAGCTGGCTCGGACACAGAGTCGAGCCACAAACCTTTGTTATCATTCTTTGCTATTCTATTCTTAGCCAGCCTTCTGATGAAATCCTTTCTTCTATTCTTTTAGTATAGTTTTAGTGTAATATATAGCATAAAATAATGAATCAAGCCTTGTGAAACATGGAGTCAGATCCTCAACTCTTCCCTCACCCTGAGAACATTGTCACCCACCATCTCACAGTGTCATAGAGGCTTATGATCTATCCCACATCACCTGAAATCCAGTTCCACCACTGGTCCCCTCTAATGCTGCTGCAGAGCTCAAAAGGAAACCACATTTACCTCTTTAGGAGAGGAAATTACTTCACCAAACTTCCATTCTCCTCCTTTCAGAATCAAGGACAAAATTCTTCATCATTTGGTTTCTTTAGGCAAACAACCCACAGAATTAAAAGTTTCTACAACTTCCTGTGCTCTTGATGCTGATTTCAGGGAAGTGCATCCAGCATCAGTAGTGTGGAAGATCAAATCCTTCATTTTCATTTCGACATATTCTATTCTTACAAGCAAAGAGCTGAAGCTTCTATTGTCAGGGGACAATCAGGGTACATTGTGACGGTGTTCACAGGGGTCTGAGGATGAGGGAAGAGATGAGGATCTGACTCCATGTTTCACAAGGCTTGATTTATTATTTTATGATATATATTACATTAAAACTATACTAAAAGAATAGAAGAAAGGATTTCATCAGCAGGCTAGCTAAGAATAGAATAGCTAAGAATGATAATAAAGGTTTGTGGCTCGGCTCTCTGTCTGAGCCAGCTGGGCTGTGATTGGCCATTAATTACAAACATCCAACATGGGCCAGTCACAGATGCACCTGTTGCATTCCACAGCAGCAGATAATCAATGTTTGCATTTTGTTCCTGAGGCCTCCCATCTTCTCAGGAGGAAAAATCCTCAGGAAAGGATTTTTCATGAGAAGATGTCTGCGACGGTACATCTTAAAATTTTCACCTGAATAATATTAAGCGGCAGGAACTAGAGTTAACAAGGAAAGTCTGGCTGCTTTTATTTTTCCAAATCTGGAAATAGTTTAGATGCATATCTTTTGAGGTTCAAGATTACCCTACCCCCTCTGTGGGGCAGTAACAACCATATTTAAAGTAAAAATATGTGAGGACCTGCAAGCTCTCAGTGTTGTCCATTCTAGCTGGCATGTCTAATACTCAGATGGAGTTCCCAGGTTTGTACAGCAGCAACTATTCCCGTTAAAATCACCAGGAACACTGCATGAATTCAAGTGAAGCTAATGGCACCACTTTTGGAGCAGGATACATGACAGCTGAAGTAGTCCTGTCACAATCTGCCTTTTGCAAAATACTTTCAAAGCAGAGTTAAGCTACTGCCACATAACAACACCTGCTGCACTGATACCATAAAATAAACTTTGCAGATGTTATTTTTACCCAAATCTACTTTTTTGTTTGGTTGGGGTTTTTTTTGTTTAATTAAATACCTACCTCTTCTTATATTGATTGCAGGGCATCTGTTCATTTACATGATTCTGACTCATGTCTTCAGTTCTTTATTAGCCTTTCTATTCTATTTATTCATTTGTACCTATATTACTGTCACAGCAAAGATCTTCTGATCTTTTCTATGCTTTTCCTCCTTCTGCCAGGGTCCATTCATCTTAACTAAGAGCTAAGGTTATGAAATATGAATTAATAGTTCTTCCAAGTCAATTAAAACCTACACCAGCATACAAAATTTGTGTAACTACTACAATATGTTGGGCAAATAAAAACCTACAAAAGAGATTAACAAAATTTTCAGCAGTTTAAATATTTAAATCATATTCCACTGATGCAAGGACATAGTCCTGATGACCTCAGTGAAATTACCAAAATTTCTGGGTCTTTTAACCACCAGCTATAAAAAGCCCAAGTGCAACATAGCTGTATTTCCAGATGCCTTACTCTAAAGAAATAGAAAAAAATCCAAAGAAAGGCAGCTCATCTGTCTAAGGCAGGTGCAGGGAAGTGCTGCCATCTGTCTTATGAATCTCTTTGTGATATCCCTAAGTCTACCTTGTACTTCTGTGTGTGGTTCAGTCTCAAAGTACTGAGAGATGAAGTGCAGGTATTTAGCAGCTGTACTTTATAATACTAAATCTGCCTCTACCTTTTTTTTCTTTCTTTTTTTTTTTTTTTTTCTCCAGGCTCCAATGTAGCAGATTAGGACAGAAAAGTTTATTTTTTGTTGTTCAACTATTCAACTGCCTATATAATTTTAAGCAAGGAATGTACACCATTCTCTTCTGTAGTCACAATATTTTTAAACCTCAGACTTTCACAGTATTTAATAGATATTAACTAGATGAATAAAGTAAAAGTTTCTTTGAAAAACAAAACATATTTTTTCCAGGTTTTCTCACAGTTAGTTGACAAAACTATCTATTTCACAATTCCTGGTGGTAATTTGTAATTACCTTCCATTAGTTATTTCACAATTTAATGTCAAAATACCACTTGAAAAATCACATAGGATGTCATAGTATCCATATCATTTTATTTATCCCTTTGTCATCTTGCAAACAAGATGACAGTAAGGGCAGGAAATAACATCTGAACATTATTTGTAGAGATGTATTATCAAAACATAGCCATGTCATATGTACTTCTATTCCAAGGGGAAATAGTCTCAGGTTGTTATAGAACCTCCAGCTGGGAGCACAATATCAGAGCTGGGCTTGGGACTTTGAGATCACATGAGTTTGCTTTCAGGTTTAAAAGGAAAAAAATAAAGCAACCCCAACACAGAAACAGTGCATTCAATAGCATTGTAAAAAAATTCCCAGGAACATAAGAAAGCCATAATCAATGTCCAGGATCCCAAGTCACAAATTATTCTTGCTTATGCTTTCATCTGCTTTGCTTAATCTACATTTTTTCTACCCTTATTTCTATTTTTAATTATTTCATCTTTTCATTTTTAACTAGAAATCTGTGTTCCCTTGTTGTTGACTTTGCTTCAAAGCAGGGTCTGCAGTTTATTTTCACACAAGCTTGTCATGAAAAAGCCATCAAAACCAATACACACAGCCTGCCCTCTTCTCAGGGACAAAAGAGAACATCAAAGTGCTTTGTACTTATTGTAAACGTGTGACCTTCCTTCCCAGACTGCCAGGATGCAAATATAGAGCTGCATTCAATTCTGATAAAATTCTCACAGCACAGTAATGCAGCCTGGGCTTTGTGCTTCAGAAAGGAAAGCAGCAGAAATTGAATACAGATGCAATAAACCCTGAGAATAATATTGTTCTTGCAACACAAACCTTTTCACAGCTCTGAAGGAAAACATACATTTTAACTGTTTTGCATTAACCAGATCTTTTTATACCTTTCATTTCCTGTTTTCATTATTCAAATAGAAAACATTCAGAGTTTTAAACAAAAATCACTCTTGACCTTTTAAGTAAGGGGAAGTACAATGAGACTTGACTTGTATTCACAATACTCCTAAATCATATTACCTGAACCTGATGCTTCCTATTTTCAGCTTTATCACTTATGATTTCTTTATGATCTTTCAAGAGAATTAAAGTAACTGCGCCATTCTTTAAACAAATACTCCACAAGCTGAAGATAAAACTGGAAACCAAGTTGCCTACCTCTTTTCCTAATGGCTTAATCCTTGTATTTTAGCTTTCAGCAAAGGAGGGCCATTTCCTACAGTATCCCACTGGAGAAAAAAGGGGGAAAAAAGAATTCATTTTAGTCACTGAGAAACAAAAAATATGGGTTTCAATATATCAAGGTTTTGTTCCATCTGGGAGTGTGAAAGAATATGTCGTTTTAAGTTCTTAGCAATTTAAAGTATCTAAAACATGTTCCATTTAATCATTTGCATCTTGCAGCACTATTTTATTAAATAATACTTATAGCTTCTGGCTGTAATCAAAATGTTTTCTCCAAATTATCCTGCTTATTTCAAATGAAGACTAAAAATGTGAAAACAGAAAATCCAGTAAATATTTGAAAGGAAATGATCTATGAATATTCACTTATAAATGGCAGAGTAAAAGAAATCACAAAAGCTGCTCTGAACATAATCTTCTCCAGGCCCTCACAGCATAACCAGATCTAACCCATGTGCTCACAGTGACTTGTAACTGTCTTGAAAATGCTTTGATTATGAACAAAGACTGGAAGAAATTCTCAAGATAAGTAATTTTATACTGTTACAATAGTTACAGACCAATTTTCTCCTCCTACTTTCAAAAGCAACACACTAATGGAACTGCTCAGCTGACTCTTTAAACAGGAAAACAGCAAAACTGGATGGATGGATGGATGGATGGATGGATGGAGGTACAAGTTAAAACTGAACTAATTAAATATATGCATACATGGGACAACATTCCTGTCTCCTAAACAGAGACACATCTGCCTGCTTGTGTTCTAGGTAGAAAGAGTCCTTCCTTACCCTCTCATCACTCTGCACTAGAAAACTCTCTTCCATTCTGCCTTTTCCCTTTAAACTGAAAACTTAAATAAATCTTTAGCCAGAAAAACGGCTCCCAGGATTTTCAGTCTCAGGGGCAGGACGTTCATTTATTTTAATCAAAGAGCAGCACACACCAGCATCAGCAGCCTGTGGTTACCTGGCTGCTTTCTTAAATTGGGCTTCCATGATTTAACTTATTTGCACAATGGACCAGTGCAAGGAGGTCTGTGCAAAGAAGGGAAAGAGAGAGGACTAGAAAACTGCTGCCATGGCATTACTCATGTCTATTTTATTTGCTGGGAAATGCCCCAACAAAGGCAGGAATGATGAATCTGATGGCTAATTTATTACTTTATTGTATTATATTGTATTAAAGAATACTATACTAGTATATATATATATATATATATAATATAACTATATAATATAGTTCTTTATTATATTCTTTATATAATATATAAAGAATATACATTATATAGAAATGATATATATATTATACTATATACAATATATTAAGAATATAATAAAGAACAATATTATATTAATATTCTTTAATATAATGTATTCTTAAATATTCTTTAATATAGTATTCTTTAATATAATATAGTTCTCAGAAGGCTAATTTATTAATTTATTATACTATGTTTTATTAAAGAATACTATACTATAGAATACAGAAAAGATACTTACTCAGTGCTAAAAAGATAATGAAAATTCATTATTTTTTCCAGAGTCCTGACATAGCTTGGCCAAAGAGTGAAATCAACTCACAGCAGAATCCAATGAAACAATCACCTGTGAGTAAACAATCTCCAAACACATTCCAGGTGAGCAAAACACAGGAGAAGCAAATGAGATAAGAATTGTTTTCCTTTTCTCTGAGGCTTCCCAGATTCCCATGAGAAAACCCCTGGGTGAAGGGATTTTTCCAGGAAATGTGAATGCCACACATGTCCTCTCCCTGTCCTAACAGCAGCTGCAGGAATGCCAAACTCCTGCAAACTCCTCTACCTTCCATCTGGTGCCCAAGATGGAAGCTGTGCCAAGCCCCAGAATGACGACTTGTAGCATCTCCTTTAGCTGAGTGTCCTTTGCTTTATTTGGAAATGGATTTGTACTAAGATGCCTAAATAATTACATACCATTTATCACGTGCATCAACAGTTTACTGCCTTTGGCTGTCCAACTGATTTCAGATAAAGTCAGTTTGGATTTGTGTAAGCACAGGGACTAAATATTTACTAGAGGTAATGGCATTCTTCAAAAGAAATTATTACATTGCTAATGCAGGCAATGGAATAAAAATGACTTCTCTTTAATATTTTATTTATAGTAATTATTTTGAGTCTCGGTGTTTTTCTTTTTTTAAAAAAGAAACTGGTGAAAAATGCTAATTTTAATGTAATATTTTAAAGTCTTATTTAAAATGCTGGAGGCATTTTACATGGCATTTGTAAACAGCACCGTTTTCATTTCCTTCTGAAAAGGAAATAGAAGTGATTGCCATCATTCTTGTTACATTTTTTTCTTTTACATTTTTCAGTCGCAGCTTTTGTTTTTGTTTGTTTGGAGTTGTGGGTTTTGTTGCTTGTTTGGTGCTGTTTTTCTAGAAAAATGGTTATAGATGGATCTGTGGTGGGTTAGCCCTGGCTGTTAGCCACCCTCACTGCCCTTCTCAGCAGGACAGGGGAACAGTGTAAGACCAAAAAAAAATCTGACAATACACAGGATTAAAACCAAGACTTTCACCTTACTTACCTAAGTTTTGGGCTTATTTTCCCCTATGACAATGACAGAAAAAAAAAATTGTCTGAAACAGTAGGGAATTAGTCAACAGTGTATTTCAGGCTTTGAAATGTTAGAGGGACAACTCCTGAGCATGCACCTTTTCAGATCAAGAGAATGTAAAGGCAAACACCATCAGAGATACTGAAGGTAGGGGCCTTGGATCCAAGCACACAATTCAAATGAGTTAGTAAGACACAAATCACTAAGGGTCATGTTCACTTCATGGGGAAAATCAGGAAAGTCACAAGGTCTGCACTTTGAAATGAGTATACTCAAAAAAACCAAACCAGTTTGAATTTGACTCTTTTTACAAAAAGATAGAAGTTCAATGCACATGAAGTGGTAGGAGTTCTGAAATTAGCTATACAGAAAGTGTGTTCCTTATAATACATTAGTTCTATGAGTATTTGGTTTCAAAATTACATCATTTTCCTACTTTTTGTTCCCCATTAAATACAAATCAATGACACTTGTGCAATAACAGTAAAACTGGGCTTCTGCCAGACTCTGTGGCCTCACACAGGGTATTTATGGAAACAACTTGTACAAAGCATGGGCCTAGCTTAATCTTTAAATTCTGGTTTAAATTATGTTTCAAAAGCCATAAGAAAGGTGGGAAAAAATAATAGAATGATACTGAATAGAAAACATTTTATATATTCAAAGTTACCTTTACTTCTTTAACTTCTACAAAATTAAGCCAAACACTTTAAGATCCTCAATTTTGCAAGTGTGTGTCTTATATACTGCAAGAATTCATACAAGCTAAACACAGTGTTATTGTATTACCATGATTTACACACATTATTACCTTTCCACTCTGCTATAAAGGAAAGGAAAATACCTCAAACTACAGTATAGTTCTCTGTCTCCTTTTTGAATTGTTGAGAATGTTCTGGGCTTTTTCAATGAACACTCTGGAAACTCATTCCATCAACAAGACAATGGTTATTCTGTGTTTAAGTAAAATGTAAAACCCATCATTAGTTGATGAGATGATCTCTAAATTTATAAATCCTGACTGACAGCCAGTTAGTAATCACCTTTACCACTTGCCCACATATTTGTTTTTGTTAATGTTTTTGAACTGCCTTTTCCTAAAGACCTAATAGAACTTTATGAAATACAGTGACAGAGAACTCTGACACAGTCCTTGTTACAAAACATGCCTCAGATGGCAATTACTCAAAGGATGCCATGAGCTCAACAAAACCTTCAATAAATACAAGAGAAGTGAACATCTGCAGCTATTGTTTCAGCTGTAAATCTTGTGAATGCTTTTTACTGTAGCAACAAACTGCTAATAAATCCAACTTTCATTGCCAGAAACATATAAAGGACAGGATACACTTCATGATGTTTTTCTCAGTGTCCTCCCTGAGCCCATGCACTCAGGCACATTGTTTCCAGATATATTTTATAGCCAGCAGTGATGCACTGTCCCCTCTACCCTTTCCCTTGACTGATGAGACAGAGAACATTGACTGAATGCCATTACCTGGCACTGCCTCCCTCTTGCTCGACAGCAATGGGAGGCTTCATGCTTACAGCTCATATTAGATTTAGCAGCAATCATCAGCATTAATTGCACATAGATCATTTGGCAAACAGACTTCTTTAAAAAAAAAAAAAACATGAAGCAATTTAGGTGCTGCTCCTTCTACTGTGCAAAAGCAACATGTTCCTGGCCTGCTTTTAAAACATATATTTAATATTTTAAAGGACTGACAGGCCAGAAAAAGGAAAGATACTCCATAAAGTCTCAGATTTTCAAGTACTTCAAATGCTAATTCAATAAAATAGCACAAAAGTTAGACACTTCTCAATAATATTAGTTTCCACATTAAAAAAATAAATAAAATTATTCCTACAGTAAGATTTAAGAAGCATTCACATTGCACATATACCTGAGGTCTGAAATTCTCTGTTATTGTTAAGCTGGTTCAAACTCAGGCTGAAGGGGATGGAGGAACATAGCTTGTCAGCAAGCAGTGCTCCATGCAGCAGTGCCTCACTGCTGACAGCAGCACACACCAGCTGGGAGGGGCAGAAGCATTCTCAGAGAGTTTTGATTGCTCTTCACGTGTTCCACTGTACTCTGGATGTGGTGCTGGCAGGGGGATGTTTACAGATCACAAACGGGACGGGGCTGCTGTGGAACTGCCTTGAGCTGTTTCATTTTCCAGCATCACTCTCATTACATGGTTATGACAATGGGAAGATGCCAGCAGCTCACATCCCAGGCAGCAGACCAAGAACTTAATGTCACAACTCACTTTATAAGTTTTCTGACCAATCACACAAAGCAAAAGCACACTGACAGTAGTTCCATCCAACCACTATAAGCACAGGTACATTTGGTTAAAACAATGCTTGCTTATTTCAAATACAATACCTGCTTGTAAGCCTTAAACACAATGCACAGAGCTCCATTATTAAGCTTCAACCTTCCTAATATCTTGCTAGATAAACTTTTCTGTAGTTTAGGAAGTTATTCTAGACAAGCATTAATACACCGACCATTGTTCTATTTGTCCTTTTCTACAGTTTAAATAATTTTTCTGCTGACCAATCTCATGGCTGCTGCTTAGCTCTGATCACAGTTCTGCTGCCTCTGAGGCCTGCCTTTTGCAGCTCTCCCAAAACCCTCTGATTTTGTGGATTCTCACATTGATGTACTGTACTCAAATTTTTCTTTGCTTCTTCATTTCTTGAAGGTTTGAAACCCACCATCACCTGCAGCCTTCAGAAATGTAAAGCTGACAGGATAATGTGTGAATTATTGCAGGTTTCTTTGTCTCCACATCCTCCCCTATTAACCAAACTGGAAAAGAAAGAGAGAACTGTTCCACACTTGTTGCCACCTGTCTCAAAAGTAAAGATGACATTATAACCATTTCTCTGGTACAGTTCAGCACAGACTGCTGAGTCAGGGAAGGCTGCTAATTCAAATTTTATCTGGGAGGTGTATAATTTGTTCTCTGGGACCTCAGCATTTTTCTGGTGCTCATCCTTAGCAAGTTCTGTGTAGCTCTGCTGTGCTGGTGTTTTCACAGCTGGCCATCTGCCTTGTTGAAGCAGAGCCATCCAAAACTAAAGAAGAGCAACAGCTTAGGAGGCCCTGACTAGCAAAGACAGAGAAAAATATTTCAGTGCTAAAGATAAATGAAAGGATTTGAGCACTAAAGACAAATATTTCAGTGTAGAGAAGAGGGAAGAGGAAGTGGAGAAAGAAAAGATGACTATCTTGTATGAAATTAATTTAATTTTTTTTCTCAAAGTTTTACACAATACATTCTATAGAAATACTTTTCATCACAAAGGGAATCAGACATCAGAGGTTAACAGGTTTTGCAAACATTAGGGATTAGCTATGGTCACTAAATATAATAAAAATAAGCAGAGAATGCTGGTGTGTCAGGAAGTGACTTAGTGCATAAAACTATTTTCTCAGTTAAGACGAGCTACATTCCAGAAAATGCACTTTTATGGAAACCATATTTCAATTGGGCATTTATTCCATTAAGTTCAAAAATAGCCATAAGCACTTTTTATTGCCAGGAGATACATTAGTATCAATGCATGGCATGGGTTTCCAGACAACTTTTTAGCAGTTTTCCCTGATTAAAGGCATGCAGGTAGAATGTCCTGAAGAAACTGTAAACAGGTGCATTATAGCAACAGATATGACTTCACAAGGGGGTTGATTGCCTTCTGCTTGGAGACTAAGTGACTGTAAGAAGAGATCCATTTTTAGGGAGTGCTGCCACTGATGTTTTGTTAGTTGGCATTTACTAAACAGACCAAAACAGGTGTATGTTTGATTCAGGGCAGTTTAGGGGAAAGCTGCTTATTCTTTTACAAACTAATCCCTCTTCCCTTGTGTTCAGTCACATAATAGTCTGCAGTTCACAAGTACCAAATAGTAGCTAGCATTGTAAAGATGGAATCAATAACATAATCCTATTAAATTCCGCAATGCAGGCTACCTTTCAGATATATAGTGGAATCCTCTTAAATCGATTTTTTTTTTTAATAAAAGGTAGGGTTATGTGAGGCTCTAGCTAGAAACCTAAAATATATTGTCTACATAATGTTCTTAAGACAGCAGTTCAGTCTGCTTTCCTCTGTACAATTTCTGTGTGTTGGCTGGACTGTAACTGTGATGCTTTGCTAGGTGAACTTCCAAAACCAAACCAACATTTCTTTAGTTATTGCAACCATAGAACAAGGTAAGAATTGTTAAGTTTTCTCACGTAAGTCTTCAATGAGAAGTGACACATATAAGTGCATGTAATCTACTGTTGTGATTTCATCCCAGCGCAACACAGCCATTTGCTCCCCCACCAGGTGGATCCTGGGAAGAGAATGGGAAGGGTAAAATCCAGGAAACTTGTGGGTTGAGATAAAGTCAGTTTAACAAAAGCACAGAAAAACAAGGCATTAATTCACCTCTTCTTGTGGGCAGGCAGGTGTTCAGCCATCTCCAGGAGAGCAGGGCCCCATCACAGGTAACAGGGACTTGGGAAGACAAAACCATCCCTTTAAATGTCCCTGCCTTCCTCCACCGCCTCCACACTCCATATTCTGAGCATAATTTCCTATGGTCTGGAATATCCCTTTGGTCAGTTGGGGTCATCTGTCCTGGCTGTATCTCCTCCCAGCTTTCCAGGCACCTCCAACTTCCCATCAGTGTGGCAGCACAAATGGCAGGAAAATCCCTGGTTTTGTGTAAGCCCTGCTCAGCAACAACAAAAACATCTCTGTGTTATCAACCCTGTGCTCAGCACAAATCCAAAACACAGCCCCATGCACTGTGAAGATCAGCTCTACCCCAGCCAAATCCAGCACATTCCATCCCTATCCTGTGCTGTTTACATCATGCTAAGATCCCACACCGTGCAATACAACTTAATTGCCCACCACAACCCTTTGCCTTCTTTTCTAAAATACACAAATGCCCACAGAATGTCTATTGAATTCATTTGGCCCATGACTTTGGGCTGCTGTGTGGTGGTCATTGCTGTGGGCACACACAAATGCCCACAGAATGTCTATTGAATTCATTTGGCCCGTGACTTTGGGGTGCTTCTGTTGTGGTCATTGCTGTGGGCACACACAAATGCCCACAAAATGTCCATTGAAATAATTTAGCCCATGACTTTGGGGTGCTTCTGTTGTGGTGGTCACTCAGGACAGGACAGGGGTGTGTGACATGGAGTTACTGGGCACCAAAGCCAGCTCAGCTCACCAAAGTCACTACTGCACTGCAGCTGCTCCTTGTAAGGTTCTCCTCCACGGGTTTGTGTGGCTTCTGTCACAGTAATTCCTCTAACAGACAACTCAAATCATGGCTTGCAACAATTTAAAGGTACCTTCAATACAGTCTTCACCCCTGGTCCTTTTGGGCCGTGTTAATCTGGTATAATGTTGCAATGAACTCCTCTTCTTCTCCCCAGTCTGGCTGCAGCTGAGGGTTCCTGCTGAAGCCCCCCAGAATAGTCCACATCAGTGTCTTCCATGGACTGCCACAGACTGGAAGGGAATCTTTGCTTCCCCTGCTGCAGCCTGGTGTCCCAGACAGGAGGGACAGTCCTCCTTGCACTTGTCCAGCATTTGTCCTTCCCACAGTTCTTCCAAACTGCTCCAGCGTGCGTCCCCCATGAAGTCACAAGTGCTGCCAGCAAATCTGCTCCAGCACAGGCGTCTCATGGGGTCACATCCTCCTTCAGCCATCCAGCTGCTCTGGCATAGAGTTTCCGGTGGATCTCCTCCCTTGTCTGCTCATTCACAAGTCACAATCCCTTCAAGTCAAGCTGGGACCCAAGTGCCAGCCTGTCCAGCACAGCAGCCATACCCTGGCCACCTGCCAGTGCAGGCACATCCCTGGCTGTCATCAAACATCCCGAGGCACAATTCAGTGAGGTGACAAGAGGTACAGCACCACAGCAAGGAGTGACAGCCACTAACAAGCACAAGGCTCTCATTGGCACTCGTGGGAACAAGCCCCATGGCAAACACAGGAGCCTGCTCATTACTGCCAGACAGAAATTCAATCTGGTACATGCCAGCAGGTCTGTCACCTCAAACCCTTCACTGGGCACCAAATAAGGCTGTTGGGGTTTTGGAACAGCATCCCCCAATTCAGTGTCCCCACTGAGATTGTCCCCACAGCTCGGTCCCCTTCTCTCCCCTGTGACAGGATGGAGAGAACTGGAAGCATAAAAGCAAAGAACAGGGGTTGATATAAGAACAATTGACTGGAAATAGCTATGGGATAAGAAAAAATAAACAGTCACATCAACACTGCTAATGAGAGAGGGTAAAAGATACAATCCACACATAAAAACCCCCTGATAATAGACTGTACCAGTGGCTCCCTGCATCACGTTTTCTTGACCAGAAGGAACCCCTTCTTCCCAGAAAACAGTCCCTGTCCCCTGCCAATAATGTAAGGGCTATAGAATAACCACTGAGTCCTAGCCATGTCCACTCCCAGCTATTGCAAAAACAAAATTAATCCTGTCCTGGCCAGAACCAGGGCAGTTATTGCCACTTATTGCCAAAATTCTTTCACTAACACAATCAGATTGTTAGGTTTTTTTTGTTGAAAGTTAGTGTTAGCATTTATTTGAGCCTCCTTCTAGACTATATCTCTTTTACTGTTCACTTTGTCTGCTCATATTTGAAAATTGGAGGAATTCTAAATCTCTTTTGAAAAACCATCATGTTTGAACCAATAGGGAGATTGAATGCCTTTCCGTGAAGGAATATAGCAGGGGTGTAAATACCACAGCTGTGACACTAGCTAGCTAATTCTTGAACCAAAAAAAAAAATAAATGTTTCCTAGTGCTTGGTACGCAGGTCACTGTAGCTTGTGTTACGGTATAATTGCTGATGGGCAGACTGAGATTTCCAGTTGTATCAGTGGAAGATGATTTATCCAGCAAGTCATGCCATAGTCCATACATATTCCAGGAGACCTGTATATTTGTCTCGTGTCTTTCAGAACAAAAAAAAGTACACACAGAGATTTAAGAAATAATTTCTCTGTTTCCACCGAAAAGATCTGTAAATGTTCTCCTTTCTCTGTACCATGAACGCTTTCCAGTTGTACAGCCACTGCAAATCCTGATGCTATCAGCAGATGTTCTAAAAAATTAGGGCCTCTACAGTACCTAGACTGTAGAAGAATCACAAAAATCTGTAACTACAGTTTGTAAGTCACAAAATCAGAGCAACTCTATGATCAGGATGATAAACTGATGCTACCAAAGAGATGACAGATTTCTCATTTCCCCAGGCAATAAATGTACATGTTCAATGTTTTCTAGACTAATTTGATGCATTTTGCGGATTGATTTTCACTGCTGACATCACACAGTATCAGAACTCCTGCATTTCACAAATCATCAGCAGCATCCCTCACATGTGCAGCGCTGTCCACAGACCTTCTCTGAAACGGAATCCTGGCAACAGACAGGGGTTGAGGGCCAGGCAGCGCCTCTGCTTGACCTTCTGGAGCAAGAGTGCCACAAAGGAGCACCCAGAACCCTGCCTTTGACCCATCCATCTCCCACATTTTAAATGAACCTCTCAATAGATCACAACGCGTTACAAAGGTTTGGGATTGACAGGATGGGGCGGAAAAAAAAGAAGGGCAAGCGTAGCAGCCTCATTAGGATTCTGGTCTCAGAGACTGCACACAGCTCTGTCTTTTGAAGAGTAAAAGCTGCTTAACAAGTCAGCAATGGCCTGGTCCCCCCCAGAACAGCTATGGTAACAGTGTTCATTGCACAAACACGTTTCTTGAGCTACTTTCCCAAGTCCCTGCTAATGCAAACCTGCGGAGGGAAATAGACGCAAGGCAGCTCTTTTGTCTCCCTGGGCTTTCTAAACACTCCACATGACAAGTAGATCACTCCTGCTTCCTGTCTTTTGCCTTTCTGTTAGAAATTATTCATCAAAATACACATTTCTGAGATTAGGGATGAATAGTTCATGCAGCTAAATCCACAGAATCAGTTGCACAACTGCAGTCAAAGTTAAGCAAAGATTTCAGAGATTTCTGTTCTAGTAAAGACATTTGGCAGTGCACTTTGAGATGTACTTGTTCAAGCCCTTGGAAAAAACTTTTTACAGTTAACAAGAATGAATTAGGATGGTTACACAATTATGCTAATCAGGGGCCATAACAAAATCAATTTACCAAAAAAATTTTTTTTTTTTGGTAGCTCTTCTCATTTTTAGAGGCTGGCAGGCAGAAGTGTTGATTTTCCCCTTCACTCCCATTTTCTCTAAAAATCTGGACACAAACCTCTCCCATCACTTATCTGTCCTTACCTGCAGGGGAGTGCTCTCAGTGCCACATCTGGACTGAGCAGCCACTGCTGCTGCTTCAGCAACTTCATGGCTACTGCATCGAGCCTGAAAAAAAAAAAATTATATTTAATATAAATATTTATATTTAATATAATATTTATGCTAATTAGATATTTATATTTCATATTTATCTTATATTCATACAATATTTATATTAATTTATATTTATTAAATATAAATATAATAGTGTTAAATATATTTAATATTAATGTTTAAATAAATATTTATATTTAAATAAAACCAGAGAAACATAGCATGTGTAATATATATAATGATGATGTATAATAATATATCATTAATATAATGACCAGATAAATCAAATTACTTAAGCACCGTCATAGAGATGTTTAATACCAAAAACTATTTGGACTGCTACTCTTTTGCCTTGCCTAGCCTGAAGGAAAAATTGTGATTGTGTATAAGCAAGGTGCAAGGGGCAGGCTACCTCAGGCCCTTTCTCAGCAGCAGGTTGTGTAATCCTCCATGGGGATTTGATCCCTTCTGTACAACTTTCAGCTACCAAGCTTCAGGGTTCTAATGCTAAAATCACTAAGGCATTAAGCATTTGCTTTAAAACCTTTCTGCTGTATCCTCCTGAAGTATGAACCCTGGCCACGAGGGGCAGGAAGCATGAACTTATTAACAAAATGTCTAACAAAAACAAATGCCTTTTTGATTAATAAAGCACCATAGAAGCATTGATCTCAAGAGTAGATGAATGAAAAGCACAAAGAGAAGGTCAGTTTTTGAGATTTCTACTGATAAAACTGTATGCTAGATGTTTTAGGGTATTGATTGTCCCAATCTTTATACATAGCCAAGTTGCTAAAATGTGGAATCAGAGTCGAAAATAAAGTGCTTTAAAATAAATACACATTTGCTTCATACACAATTCTAAACACGGGGCAAATTCAGCCTTTTTTGAAAGGGCTGATAATGCCAGTACTGTTCCCCTTCTCCCTGTTCCATCCCTTTGCCCTGGTGAGAAATTTGAATTGAAGAAGCAGAAACTTACTATCTTGTACTATCCTCCCAAAAGCACAACACTGACATAGCTGGCATAGCTTCCACATGTAAAACCACACATTTTATTTATAAAGCACTGGAAGTCCTAAGCATTTTAGAAAGTCTCAAAATGACAAAAAGTCAAATAAATATACATGCTTAGGGTAGCATACACAGCGCTGTGTTCATTTGAAAGGTGCTCAGGGACTCAGCACTTCAAGAAACCCATGAATTTCTAAAACACATCATCCTTGCCCTTTGAGCAGAGACAGAGAGGGAGATGAGCTCATGGCAGAAAGGCTTTCCACACCCCTGGAAGGAAGAGCACCATTTAGAAGCAGTGGCTGGAGAGCCCCAAGCACAGGACCCAGCAGTAGCACCAAATTCCCTGAGCAGCACAGAGCTCTTTTGGAAGGAACTACAGGATTAACAAGCCTGATTTCTCATTATTTGAATACTATCTGCTTATACTTGAGAAATGTAGATAGAGACCTATACACCCCAGGGGTGAGAACAAATTACAGCATAAAAGCCTTCACTCCCTTCACTCAGAATGGCTTGAAGCTCAACATAATTGGTGAAAAGCATTTCTATTTCTTTCTTCCCTTATCTTTACTTTATAAGCAGAATACATAAAAGTAATAAAAAATAACCAAACCACTAACCTGAAACAATGATGTGTTTTCTATCAGACACTGACAAATTGACAGGGAAGGGAGAACAGTCACATTTCTAAGATCACTTTGTGTTATGATCACATGAGTGATCTGAAGTTATTCTACAGGATATGACTAATTTAACTGGGTGCTACCTAGGCAAAGAAAATAAAACACCTTGCATACTCAGTGAGTCATTCTAGGTACAAATCATGGAGTGCTTTGGTTTTTTTGGCATCTGATCAGGGCAGGAGAGCCAAAGGTGAACAGTGGTGCTACAGGTCAGGAGCACAACTACAGAGGCATAAATGAGAATGTGTCTACACCTCTAATTAATTAACTTCAGTGTGCTAATCACTGAAAAAAAATTAGAAAAAAAAAAATTGTGTAACCAAGTATGACTATGGAAAGTATTTTCAGTGGAACAGTTCTGATATTTAAAAAGAAAGGGGAGAAAACTGTTCCTGCAAAGACCCATTTTGCAAGTGCTACAGTTTTATGTTGCCCTTTCAGAGTAGACAAGAGAAGGGGAGAAGAAAACCTGTGATTCAGAAATAAGTCTGAATCATTTTTCCTTGGAAGTACGCTTAGAGGACAGTATTCAGCCTGCCAGATAACATCACACAGTAACTCCTACACACAAATATTTCTTATTTGTCACCTAAATTCTCTAATTCAAACATTTATGGTGCCATTATTCCCAATCAATTGAATATCACCATAACAATCTAGTGGAGAATATGATATACAGACCAACTAGAAATACACACTGAACTGTGTGTGTATATATATAAATACATATATACATATATATATATATATACTTGCACACATATGTAACTACACCTGCCCCAGTACATTTTGCTATTTGATGATTCATTAACACAAAGCATAATCATAAGCATATTTTTCTCTCAATTATACATACTTATATTTAATTTCTAAATATTTAAACCCAGATTTTTTTCCTCACTTAGAGCATCTAACACATTTTTCGCTTCACTCGTATGGAAGAAAAATGTTCATAGCCATAAAAATTGATATGTCTTTAGTAATCAGAATATTTCCAGCTAATTGGCAAATAGGGGGTCTGTTATTCAGATTTTAGTAAGCCTAAATTAAATGAGCATGAGAGGGGAGATTTGGTTTTGGACCAGGTTCACATTCTACTGAACAGAAAGTGAGTAATGGACTGCAGAATTCAGCCTTTGAGTAGCCCAGTGAAAGAGCTATGAACAACTATTGTGTCAAAATTTTGTTTGGAGAAAGCCCTAAAACTTCTTTTTGTGTAATTCATGTAAGTCTTGAACTTCTGACATTCATCAACACAGTGCTTACATACCCTACAAAACAAAATCTTATGTCATGCATCATTAGATGATTTCACACTGCTCCTCCAGTCTGGCTCACTGATGTCAAACACTGTCTGGGAAAATCTCTTTGTACAATTTGGCAGTCTCAATATCACTTTTGTAGTGCAATGAGTCAAAGATAACTTATGTTGTAGTCAAAAAAATTTTTAAACTATACCTTTCTTGGTTTTGGTTTTTATTCTCAATTTGCTTTTCAAATTTAATTTGCAATTATTTTATGCAGAGTCACAGACTCAGCATAGGAGAGGTTATGTGCCCTGCCCACCTATTCAGCCAAAAAGGGCAAGCAGGCTCCACCAAACTTCATATAAGTCCCAAAACCAGTGTATTTGGCTGGTTTCTTGCTCAAGTCACCAGAATCCTAACCCCAAACCAGTTCACACCTAAGGGGGGGATGCTTGATAAGCCACTTGCTGCTCATCATAAGGAACGGCTCCATAAAAGTGAAAGACAACCTACTGAGGGCAGGGAGCCAGAATTTCCCTTCTAAACAAGTTTAAAAAAAAAACATTAATGATTTTCACTAGCTCAAAAGTACGGCCATGATTCTTACCTGTTGTGGAATTTTATTCTGCCCAAAGTTGCCACTCCATCTGAGAGCTGGAGGAAAATCTCCACAATGGCCTGTTCTTACTGACAGGAAAATCATTTATAACACAAATCACCCCAAAAGTTCATCTTCTGCAACAGATAGTGCAGCAATGCAATTAAAGATGAGCAGACTGAGAGCAGAGAACATTATTTTGGAACCACACAAAACCATGTCATTTTTTTTTTGCTATATTCCTACACAAGGCTTTACATCATGTCTAGTGTAACTCACAGCTTGGCTTTCCCCATTTCAACTGTCCTGCTTTATAAAATATTCAAATTCAGGAAGACAAAGTATTTTAGGAGTTTGGCTAGAATGAAGGAATGCTCAGAAATTCACAGAAACAATGAAACTATGTTCCTTAACTAATTCCTTATAAATTAATTTCCTTAATTCAACTTCACTAAATTCAACTTACTTTGCTGAATTCTACTTTACTAAATTCAACTTAACTGAATTCAACTTACTTTACTAAATTCTACTTACTTTACTAAATTCAACTTAACTAAATTCAACTTAACTTCTTCACACAGAAGGAATGATTCCCTTTTTTTCCTAGACTTAGTGCACGACATTCCTTGGCTTGAATTGTTGTGGGGTTTTGTATGTTTTTCTCCTTTGAACACAAAAGTGACAGCATCTCTCTGGGAATATATGGTCGAGTATAAATCTCTCTCCCATATCCCCACCCACTCTTCATTATGACCAGAGCACAGATTTTTTGACCCTGCTCCAGAGGATCTTTGCCTTCAGTAATTAAAGTAGTTAATGAGCAGGTCTTTCATTGAGTAGTGTATAATGGGTGGATAAAGCTCACTACTCTTTTTTAAGTTACATGTTCAGGGGACTACATTTAGATGAATTTGATTTTTTTTTCCTTCCATCTTTCATTTTTGTTTCAGTTCAGAATTAAAACTGAGCCCACACACATTTCCTAAATGTTTTAATGAGGGTGGGTAGCCAGTGAATTATCAAAAGGTTTCAGAAACTGTTCTTGGCTCAATTTTATCCCTCACACTCACATTTGTGTTCAAAGCACAAGTGTTTGTCACAGTTCCACAACCTTCATGACACATTTTTGGTGAGTGTGTCCACGTTTCTTCCATCCATGCACAGAAAAATTCAAATGCCTGCTGAGAGACCAAAGGAACCTTACACATCCTTATTGGGATTCTCTGTACTTCAAGAGTTGATGATAACCCCTTGAGTACTGGCTGTTCCCTAGTCCTTCATTAGAAAGCTCTGCAGCCAGAAGATATCTTTTTTTTTTACACTGACTAGTGATATGCAGAGATTCTATATTTTTGAGCTAATCTGAGACAATTTAAGATGAATTAACCCAAAAAAGAATTATTTCTTGGACAGCAATTTGAAGAGGCTTTTCAAACACTGAAACATAAATTTACCACTGGTCAACTCTGACAATTTAAAACAATATATTTTGTTTTGTGGCTCAAATTTAAATTATTCCACAGGATACAGTTTATCAACCTTAAAATTCTTTAAAGTAAAATCAACATTATCACTGCAGCTCAAGAATGTATTTTATCTTCTGTGGTAGCCTCTTCAAAGAAGCAGCGGTCACCAGGTTAAGACTGGAGGAGGAGCCAGTCCTTCCTGGAGCACATTTTACATTTAATCTGCAGAGATGCACAAAACTGTTGATGTATTCAAACTGAATTAGTCTGCTGACAACTAAGGTATTCATATAGTTTATACTTTGTTATTCTTTTCATTTTTAAGCTGCTTTTTTTCTTAAGTCTTCTATGTTTTCTTTAGCTCCTGTCATCTTCCTAGCCCAGCCCAGTTACACATTCGAGATTTACAAGTGCGCAGAAAAGTCTTAACCCCTCAGCAAATGGCTCCCATGGCATTAATGCATTAGGCACACTAATTTCTCTCTCTTGGTTCACTCCTGTACTGACAGAAAGAAAACCATTCTTTGCTCTTTACAGAGGTTACTCTGTGTTGTTACAGTAAGTATGCCAACCTACACTGGTGCTTTTCTGCCAGCTCCAACACATTAACAGAGTGTGATGGTTAAATTCTATGTTTCATTGGCTGTTCAGAATCAAATAAAAATCAAATAAAATACAACACAGCTATATTTGAAATTGTTCTGTAGGTGTAGTTCTCCTGCTATACACACCATGCATTTTTCTTTACAGAACACATTGCCCAGCAAACGATGAACACTGGTGCTTATTTGAGAAGTGCAGCATCATGAAGGAAAACTGTGCTCTCATGGTGGTAGATAATCATGAGGAGGAAATAAGAGCAGACTACACATACTTGGGTAGATGTTATTCCCAAGCCTGAAAAGAGTAGAAGAAATATTTTCAGACTTCATCAAGAAAAGTGAAATCAACTTCCACTAAAAGCAGGCAAGATATGCAAACATCTTGAGCAGAAGCACTAATAATTCATGAAGATGCAGCTTTCAGCAGCATCCCATGCCTCTGAAGCTACAGCATTCCCACAAACTGCTCTTATGGGGCTTCTAACAATTATGCAAACATTTTAGACAAATAATTGCATGGCTTCATCCAGTTGTCATGACTCCTCTGACACTGAAGTTTTAAAGGTCAAGTATGGTGTGTCTAAAGAGTTCAGGTTTTGAAGCACACCAAGAAGAAATTAAAATTTAGGGAAGAAGCAGGGGTGCATGATCTTCCTTTGAACTCAGTCATGTGGAATTCAGTGATTAGAACCAAGTTAATTCACTGAAGAATAAATTAAACTTAAATTTGTTTGCAAGCAGTTCACATAATGTCCATCTCCATCTTAAAATAATTTTCAAACAGTTATATTTGCAGACTTCTTTGCATTAAAGGAAATGTATAGCAAAAATAGAACCCCAAGAAAAAGCATTGCTACTTTGCCAATCCCCAGCATGCGTCGTGCTAACTTCAAATTATTTTTCCTGCAAATTCTTCTTCATCCCTATTCTTTTCCTACATGTACTTCTAGCTAAGATAGAAGAGTGCATTGTTTAAGGACTGGAGAATCAAGGACATACTTCAAGCTGACTAGCAGTTGCTAAAACAGGAACAGTTAAAAAGAAAAATAATCTTTTTTTTCAAGTGTTTCCAGAATAACACCTGCTTTCCAAGACACGTGGTTCATATATAGATAATTGCTTGATTGCTTGCTTTCATGTCCTTGCCAGGAAATACTGGGAATTTATCTTTGACATGATAGAAAAGCACAGCTTTGTTGATATTAGCAATTTTTCTATTTAGTCTTGTTAGAAGACATTCTTAACCTACTAGGGAAAAAAAAAAGCCTCATCAAAACTCACTAATTAAATTACAAGCAAGGTAAGAGTACATTGCATGAGTTTATTCTGCAACATTTCCATGTGACAGTGTTCACAGGGGTCTGAGGTTGAGGGAAGAGATGAGGATCTGACTCCATGTTTCACAAGGCTTCATTTATTGTTTTATGTTATATATTATATTAAAACTATGCTAAAAGAATAGGAGGAAGGATTTCATGAGAAGGCTAGATAAGAATAGAAAGAATGATAACAAAGGTTTGTGGCTCGGCTCTCTGAGCCAGCTGACTGTGATTGGCCATTAATTAGAAACAAGCACTTGAGACCAGTCACAGATGCACCTGTTGCATTCCACAGCAGCAGATAATCAATGTTTGCATTTTGTTCCTGAGGCCTCCCAGCTTCTCAGGAGGAAAAATCCTAAGGAAAGGATTTTCCGTAAAAGATGTCTGCGACATTTCCAAGTTATTAACACTTCAGCATTGCTAGTCAGTGTCAAACATCTACTTATTTTCAAGTGAGGTCTTAGGCAAAATTGTTGTTTTGTGGGGAAACGTGTTGTCCCTTGGAGATTGACTGTCTCCTTCCAAAGCTGTGATCCTCAAGTTCAGAAAGTACAGCTACATCTCCTCTCAACCCACAGCTAGCAGCAATCCCATTGTGTTAATATCATCTGTTTAGAGCACCCCTGCACGTTCATCAATGTGCCCATGGATACAGGCATTGACTAAAGTGCTAAGTGGGGGTAGGCAGGCCAGAGGATGAACTTCACTGATCTGACTGCTGGTCGTGGCCTCTGGGCTGCTCTGCCAGGGTTGGCATCTCCAAAAACAGCACACTGGCCTCTCGTTTGTCAGGGCTTTGAAGCATCTCTCATTTTCATAAAATCAGTGAGCCTCGGAGGAAGAGCGGGTTGAAATTGAACCCAAGGAAGCCTTCAAGTGAGTTCCTGAAGCAGTTTAGAATTTACTAAAAGGAAATTTTCTCTAGAAGATACCTTCCAGCACTCTGGTCAGGGAGGCAGATCAGGAGGTCAGGGAAATGCAGGTAGAGAGAGTAATCTTTCCAATTTTACTTCTGTGTAGAAATGCTTTCCTTATTTCTCCACCAAAGTCTAAAAACATTAGCACCCATATTATCTATTTTGGATGCTGTGAGTAGTTCCATTTGTATTTTCACTTAATCTGTTCTGAATGAAAGGCAATTTCCAGGTGAAAATCTAATTGTTTACCAAAGGATGAAGAATCTGCCTATCAGGGATTAAATAACATACATTCACATCCCACGTGCAGCATTTCAGCAGATAAATGGATAATAAGATGTGCTTCAACAAAAGTAGTGCTGAACTCTGAGAATTAGCACAACTAGACTTTGAAGAGAAGGAGGCATCTTCCAACAGTAAATGAAATCCAGGGTCTGTCTTTCCCAATTGTCAGGGAAAAGACCTTGTGGGGTTTTGGTTGGGTTATTTCCAACGGAGCTGATAGCAGCTTCCTTTAAGGAAAAGACTACTGGGCTCATCTAGTTCCACTTGAAGCAATTTCTGCCTTCACAGTGCTGGCTGCAACATGCCCAGTCAAGACATGTCTCTGACAAGAAAATGGAAATTAGCCCCAAGCAAATGGAAGCACGGAGCCAATCCTGGGATCCATCTCGCACTGCCCAAGCATTAGGGTGTATCAAGGGGCAGCTGCAAACTTCCAACATCACCCACGGCAACACACAAAGCCAGGCCACTGGTATCCCTTTGATTCAGCTCTGAATAAGGTTCAAGAAGCCACTTAAAAAAAAAAAATCAATGTAGAAAAATTGAGCATTACCTCCATCCTTCGCTGAAATAGATAAAATTTCTTGCACAAAATCCTTACCTGATCTACCTATGGGCACTGTCATAATTATTTATGTTTTATGGAATTGATTAAAAGTTCAATAGCAGAAAATTACTCTTGCCCTTAGAATTAAGGACCACTTGAAAATAGTAGGAGACATTGGAAGTTTAATAGATGCATTTTGTCATGACAACATTTCAGTAAACAAGCTGTAACTTTAAAATGAAGGGCTTTCATTTTAAAAAAGGTACCAATTTTCAACTAGCAAGATGATTAATTAACAGAACAGACTGAAAGCTACCAAGGAGTTATCCATATTCAGTATCCAAGGCATATACTTTGATTGAGTCAAACGTGCTACTCTGATCAACCCACACACATTCTGCATCTGTAGAGAAATTGAGAATGCTAGAGATTATTCACTATGGAGTTAATTGATGAATTTATGCCTTACTGGATTTAAGGTAATGTTTTACTAAAAGATTTTACTAAAATATTTTACTTAAAGGTGATGTAAGTGACTTCACTGCAGGCTGAGGAGAGAAGGATTGTTCCTCTGGCTGTCTCAGGAGTGCAGGTCACTGTTAAAGAAAAAGGGTCTTTAACAGTCAGCTAAAAGAATATATGTATATATGCTACCACTTCACAATTCACAGACTGTTCCTGTCACCAATAGTCAGTATTTTTACAGTCAGTGAAGCTACTAGTGTAGCAGGCTTCATAAGTATTCCAGCTTATAGTATTAGAAGCACACTCTTCTATTCCCTAGAAAAACACTTTAGCCAAAAATAAAGGGAGGAATAACCTTGTTCTAGGGCAGCATAAAGCTTAATTTCCTTCATCTATAGGATGTTTTTCCAAGGTCCAGACATGGAAAAGCATCCTATAAATGAAGGAAATTAAGCTGAAATTAACATGGCTGAGAGATAATTGAGAAGTTTTTGAAATGAGAAACAGGGTGAATCTTGTGTGTCAACATCAGATATATAAAACAGATCAACAGAACATGCTATATATATTTTTTTTTCTGACAAAGTTGATGATCCTCAGAAAAAAAAGTGCATGATCATCATACACCAACTTCACCTGGATTAAATTAGATGCCATCTGATAGAAGATTCAACAACTCTGCCTTGCTCTTCTGCACTTAAGGTAACAGAATTTTTGATACCATTTGGGTAGTAACTCTATAGTTAAAAAATTTTAGTTTGTTAAAGGTAAGCAACCTGTTAACTATTTTTTGCAGATAGATTAAACAGGCTCATTTAACACAAATATACTTTGTTAGGTTACTGTGAATAATACACTAAAAATTACAGGAGGATGTAGTTACAACAGAATTCAAGAAAGCATTAATATCTTCAAAGGGAACTGACTGTGATTGCCAGCCTGCAAACAGAGTCACAGTTGGAAGGGACCCACAAGGGTCATTGAGTCAACTCTAGAAAATGGCCCAGATGGGGATGAAACCCACAACCTTTGCCTTATTAACACCATGCTCTACCCAGCTGAGCTTCTGTTCTCATGTACTACATGCATTCATCTTCCAGACTGCAAAGAAATCAGTGTTTTCCATGAATCAGTAATTCTTCTGGCTACACAACAGCACCTTAATCTTTCATCAGCACTCATGCTCTTGCAATTGTATTCAAAACATATTTTTGCTCATGACTAATGTCTAAGAATACTCTAATGATCAGAAGATTGTGTCCTAAAAAATATGCCAGGTCTCCTCTTTCATTTTGGAGTGATAGATCTCTATCATCTTTTCAGATAATAATTTAAATATAATGTAACAACATATTTGCAACAGTTTTCACCTCTATGAAGCAAATTATTTAGATTATGCTTTTTTATTTATGCTTCTTTGGATCAAGACATATCTTAGTAAGATTTTGGCCAAGCAAGTGGACTACCTTGAGATCATCCTGAATGTTTTCTCTTGCTCTAAAGGAAGTCCATTAATATAATAAGGATACATACTCTTTATGTGAAATTATTTATGTGATTTCCCATGCTCATTTTTAGAAGACTGGTAACACTATTAAGAGGTTTCTTTTAAAGCTTATTTTATCATCTTCTAGTGCACAAGATTTTATTTTTTTTAAGATAAATTTGACCAGAGCAAGCAATGTTAGCACCAATTGTTATGAATTGATGCTTTTAACAGTTATGGACAGCTATGGCCTTTAGCATCAACCCCTGCTGCTTTGCAGGTTTGAATGATGTACTTCAATACTTCCGTGCTCTATTTTGTGACAGGAAGAAACTTACCAAGTAGTAAAAAGCATCTTCCCTAATGTGAACAACCAATGACAACTGCAAAATCATTTTGACATTTGGAGAGTTGTTAACATGCTCACATTCTCTTTAGCATCTTGAACATGCTAATTATAAATTTCATTACTGAAGGGGAAAAAAAAAAAACAGCAACCAGTAAGTTCAATGTTTGAGTTTCGCTGCATCGTCTTACAGCATGATCACATTGGAATGATGAATTTGGGATAAAATAATCTACTGGCTTATGCCTCTTGAGAACACTACAACATTGTCACCATCATATTTTCTGAAAAATCCTCTTTGCCCAGGATTTCTCTCCTGGGAAGCTGAGAAGCCTCAGAGAAAAATGAAAACAATATTTTCTCATTTGCTTCTCCTGTGTTTTGTTTTTGGTTGTCATGACAACACTTCAGTAAACAAGCTGTAACTTTAAAATTAAGAGCTTTCATTTTAAAAAAGGTACCAATTTTCAACTAGCAAGATGATTCATTAACAAAAAAGACTGAAAACTATGCTGCTTTGGAATGTGGTTGGAGATTGTTTATCCAACATGTGAATTGTTCTAACTTAATGACCAGTCATGGTCAGGCTGTGTCAGACTCTGGAGAGAGAGTCACAAGTTTTCTTTATCCTTGTTTGTAGCCTTCTGTCTGCATCCTTTCTCTATTCTTTAGTATAGTTTAGTATAGAATTCTATCATATAATTTAACATCACACTATTTAATATCATATCATTTAATATAATAAAATAATAAATCAGCCTTCTAATAACATGGAGTCAGATTCATCATTTCCTTCCTGCCACGGGGGACCCCGAAATTACCACACCAAATTTAGGAACTATGAAGCTCCTTAAATGGGGCCTATTTTTCTCCTGGGTATCTGCCCTTAAGTTGCTGTAACTAAGTGACACATGATCAAAGCATCAGTTCATAACTCATGATGTTTCTTTTTTGCACACTTGGCAAAGGGCACGTTGCAACAGATGAAACTGGCAACCTTACCACATTTTACTAAAATTACCTCCAGGACAGACATTTATGAAAGGTTCCTTACCAAAAACATTCACCTCCTATATATGCATATGAGCCATGTATTTATATAAACCTGACTTCTGTTCTACTATATTTGATGAAAACATATCTTTTCTAGATTAAAACAATTTTAGAAAGCATATAATACAATCAAGCTTTTTAAGCAAGAGACAGACATGCACAGCAATGTGCTGTTCCCACTGAGTCATGAATGTCTAAGTGATGCAGGGTGTAGAGAAAGCTGAGCAGAATCAGCTAATGTAGCTCAATAAACAAGACTTCCTGCACAGAAGCTGTTCTCTGGGTCTGAAACAGAAAGATCCTGCTAAGAAAAAGCCATCAAGCTCATCTCCAGGAATAGGAGGTTGGTATTATTCCTTCTATTCTAGGCCTGAAGAAAAGCTTGCACGGATCTGGTGCACATAACCCCCAAACTTCTCTCATTGAGAACAGTCCTTTAAAGAGCACGTAAACAAATGTCCCGAGATCTTCACTTTGACTGGTGTCACTGTAACCCAAACAAGGTCAAACATAAACCAATAATTGTTTACCTATCAGAAACAATATGGGCTTTTTAAGAACCACACTGACAACCATTTAATGAGAAGTTATGTCTCCCCTTTGGAGGGGAGGCACGAATAAATAAACAAGGGCAAGGCAACATCTTCTACTGCACCAAGCACAGGTTTTGTCAGGGGCAGAGGCAATATTCATCACAGCATTAGTATGGGCTATGTTTTGGGTTTGTGCTGAACATGTGTTAATGATGCAGTGGTGTTTCTGCTATTGCTTATCACCAACCAGGGTCTGTGTACAAATCACAGATGGGACAGGGCTGATGTGGAACTGCCTTGAGCTGTTTCATTTTCCAGCATCACTCTCATTACATGGTTATGACAATGGGAAGATGCCACCAGCTCACATCCCAGGCAGCAGACCAAGAACTTAATGTCACAACTCACTTTATAAGTTTTTTGACTAATCACACAAAGCAAAAGCACATTGACAGTAGTTCTATCCAACCACTATAAGCACAGGTACCTTTGGTTAAAACAATGCTTGCTTATTTCAAATACAATACCTGCTTGTAAGCCTTAAACACAATGCACAGAGCTCCATTATTAAGCTTCAGCCTTCCTAATATCTTGCTAGATAAACTTTTCTGTACTTTAGAAAGTTATTCTAGACAAGCATTAATACACAGACCATTGTTCTATTTGTCCTTGCTTTTCTGCTTTTTTAAATAATTTTTCTGCTGACCAATCTCATGGCTGCTGCCCAGCTCTGATCACAGTTCTGCTGTCTCTGGGGCCTGCCTTTTGCAGCTCTCCCAAAACCCTCTGATTTTGTGGATTCCCACAATTGCTAAGCAGCACATACAGAGAGAAGAGGCCTTTTCCCCTCCTTACCTCACCAGTCACTAAGCTGGAGGTGTTCAAGGAGTTTGTAGGGGACACAGCTGGGAAATCTGATCCCAGCTGACCCAAGGAATGTTCCACATGATGATCCATATGGCATCACACTCAGAACAGAAAGTCAGGGGACCATTATGAGTGGAAAGCCCTGCTTTCCTGGGATAGCTGAGCCCCTGCCTGCCCCTGGGAAGGGGTGAATTTATTCCTTGTTCTGCTTTGCCTGTTAAGCTGTTTTCATCCCAAGTCACACGTTTTCTCACTTTTTCCTGCTGAAGAAGAGTGGGCCAGCAGTAATAGGACTGAGTTAATTTCGGGGTTAAACCACAACACATCATTAAACTGTATCCCAAAAATCAACTTCTTGTCTGCTGAATTCCAACACAGAAGGACTGAATCATGAGCTCCAAGGGGAATTTCTGTGTTCCCTTTGGTTTTAAAATCCAGCTTTACTACATATCCAGTATATAGAGCTGATTGTTATTTCCTCTTATCTGCTAATTGCCACAGATTGTGATGATCTATTTATATCTTCAAAACTACTCCTAAAACGTACTGCAAAATAGTTGCCTGAGGATTCCGAGGCCAAAAGTGATCAATCATTTGGCACATATTGTATTTTTCTGCACAACCAAATTATATTACTGTTTCTCATTTTAAAAAATCACTACAGTTCGTGGAGAAAAAAAAGGGAAGGAACTATATGAGGAAACCTTTGTTTTTAAATCCAATATAAAGGGGAACAGTACCCAGCCTGTGGATTTTTAGTAATTCCCTCTGGATGTGGCAGGTATGCCCAAATTTGCCGCTGTGACCATTTCCTTGGGTTTCTTTTTCTTAATTTCTCCTTTCCAAGAGGCTGCTTGTTGTCTTATTGTTTCCATCACTTTTAACGGAGGTTGTCAAATTTCTCCACTCAGAGAAATGGCAAACACTCGACTTTGATTAGGAACATCAGGTTTGCAAGTGTAATAGCACTAGTATCTACTTGACTGACAATAGCTGAACCTATTCAGCTGCACTGACAGGAGGAGGTCTGGTACCCTGCTTTACATACTTCCCTTTTCCCTCCCTAGCAGCTGTAAGGTTACAACAGGCATTTTTGGAGCTTTTCAGCGAGAGAGAAAATGAGGCCTGCAAACAGGTCAGCAGTTCAAAATGCAAATTATCTGCATGTTTTGCTTTAGGTGATAGGCTGCCACTGTTTCTAAAGTAGTCTAGTTCTTACTCTGGGTGTGTAAAAGGCAGAAAATCACAACTCGAATGAGAACGAAGACAACTATTTTAAGGATGCAAAAGACACAGAATACAGATGCATTTTTATTGCTGAAGCATTAATTAAAACTGTATTCTCATACCACAGGGCTGAAGAACCACCTGACAACTCTGCATCCTCAAAAATGTCTTAGAAGCTAAACTGCAAACATAAAAAAGTGGACATTGGACTTTCAAGCAATCTTTATGTTAACTTCATAATATAAATGCTAACACAAAATATGCCTCTCTACTAATAGTTCTTCAAAACTTAAGGGTGATTATTGCGTCACAGTTTTTGTTAGTGTTGTCAAGATTCTTCTGTACAGATTCTGAAAAACAAAAAGGTATCTAAAATGTCTGCATTATTTATTCTGAAAGCCAAGAGACTTTGCAAGTAACAGGATGAGGTCTTTCCCCAGGAGCTGGTTTTGATATCAGAAATCAGTCTTCCTCACTTGGTCTGCAAAGCCTTTCTCACTTGTTCTGCACTCATTAGCAGTGTCAAAACTTGTTGTAGATGAAAAGCCATATTATTCTGTTCCTCCTTCTTTGGCAGGCCAACAAATCTTAAGATTTACTGACATGATCCATCTTTCAAAACTAGTAAAGTGTCTCGAGCTTAGTAAAACTGAGGGGGGGAACTGAGTGGGGCCTTACAGCTTTATTGCGTCCACTGCACTATAACCTTATTCACCTCTCCTGCACAATTGAGCACTTTCTGGCAAACTTTGTCTACATAGCAGGAAAAAGCGCCTTGTTAATTAAAGATAAACAAATCTTATATAAATTTAACTTGGGCAGAGTTTCCTATCCATACTGGATCTGGCTTCAACAGAATTAATTTTCTTCACAGCAGCCTGTATGGTGTGCTTTGAGTTGTGGCTGAAACTGTGTAGATAACACAACATTGTCGTGGCTGTTTCTGAACAACGAGGTGGACACAAAAAAGCTGGGGAAAAGAAAAAAAAAAGAGAAAAAAGGCATTTTATGAAGGCTTTCTCTGTTTCTTAATATCTTCCCCTCCTCTCCCCAACAGGAAAGTTGGGAGTAAGAAAGGAGGACACAGACAGGACAGGTGAGTTGACTTGGCCAGAGGGATGTTCCATCCCATGCAATGCTGTGTTCAGAGCTCACTGCCCTTCCCCAGCTGGAAACCAGAGAGAGCAAAAGCAAAAGTGCTCATGGACCAAGACTAAAACAGTTTAAGAACTGAAGGAAAATGGGAGAGGGGAGGGGAAAGACAGCCAAATCACTCAGCCAATCTCAGAAGCCAAACCCTCTCACCTTCTTAACTGATAAAAAATCAAGAATGCAAAATTCTCTCCAATCAAAACTGAGATGATTGAGAGTTATGCAGATTATTGGTTCTCTGCGGCACAGATTCTGCTTTTGCATACACATGCTTACATTTTAACAAGCTGTAGTTTTTCCAGGGTAAAAGCTTTGTGAAGGACACTACATCTTACCACACTAAGGCTTTTTTGAAGGATAAGGTGTGAGGGGAAAGAAGCATTTGATTCAGAAGGAAATAAATTTGCACATTCTTGTCCATGTGATGAGATGGCAAACCAGTCATTGTATTGTCAGGATCTTCATAGCATCACCAAGGTCATTTAGAAGGAAACAATGCCATTTGAATCTGATCTGCACAATCCCAAATACAATTAGAAAATATTTTAAAATTGCATCAAGACCAACAGCAAAGCTGCTAACAGCATAAAAAAACTTGTTCCCAGCCATCTGCCTAGTCTGTAGTTTGATAGATTCTTGGGGATAGTTAAGGAGAAAACTCCCTAGGTATTACAGCATTGATCTGTTCAGCTCTAAACCAGCTCACAGAAATTCTCAAAAATTGAATTGGAAGTCCACACAATATATAAATTCATTCAATTAATTTAACCAAGCAGGCTAATTCTGCCCTCCATTTACATGGGTGGTTTTTTTTGTTTTTTTGTTTTTTTTTTTTTTTCCCTTTATGACCTCAAGCAAACTGCGACAATTTGTCTGGAAAAATTATTTATTCAATTCAGCATAAAAACATTATCTCCCTCCCTCTCATTTGGGCTTTCTCACATCTGACGGCTGCCAGATGTTACAGGTAGAGGCAGACAGAACATGCCATCTGCACCCCTGCACGGCTCAGACACATCCTAACAAGCTGTTGGCTTTGCCTGAGCATTAATGGCTGATGGCAGCACGGCAGCTGCACTGGAGCACCAGTGGGAAATGGGCTGAGAAGCCCAGAATGGGCTCAGTATTTCAGTGCTAGATGAAAGTTGGGAGCCGCAAAAAAACTCCATATTCGGTGAGGATTAAAAACCGTTGAGAACGCGGTTTGAATCGCGACGTTCATTTCCGAATCACCCTGCGTGGTGTTAAACTTTTAAACCAAAAAAGTCTGTCTGTTGTGTTTCGCAGATGTAGGAAATCAGAAACATAATTACCAGGATGTTTATAAACTGAAGTGCATGCTAATAGCTTGCTTGACATGATGCAAAAAGGTCCAAGAGCATCAACTGGGAGATAGGAGACAAATATGACTATATACACACTTTTAAAAAGACAGACGTTCTTTAGCTGGTTTTAAAATACAAAGCTACTACAGATAAAGGGCATTCATTACACTTCTGTGCTATTTCTAAGCAAACATTTCGGGTGCAAGTGAACAAGGCCCTACCCAGCATAAAACAAGCAGCATAACATCCAAACTTGGGAGGTTTTTAATCACAGCGTATTAAAAACTTGTTTCTATGAGGTTGTATCTAAAGTCTATAAGCATGGCAAGAACAGCTCACTTTATTCTTGATGCATCAATGTTATTTTCTATTATTTTTGCTATCCTTAAATCCCTCTGTAACTAGTACCACTTGTTACTTTGATTTGCAATTAACCTCCTCCCCAGGATTTGCACCCAATTATTTCACCACAGTATGTTAGAAAAAGAGTTAAAAACTTCAGTTCCTCTAAAAAACCATGAAATATATCCCATAGGTCTCAGGAGAAATATATATAGATGCAGGCTTTGCTCTGAGAGTTTTCTAGTGTGAGTAGTCCAATAAGTGTAGCAAATCACATCTGAACTCTGCTGACATATCACCAAAGCCTCTTCATGTCAGCAAACCTGCATCTGCTGTGAATGAAATGTCTTTGGAGAATGAATAAATGAATAAAACTAATCCCTCTTATTACTCTCTTAAATGTCTGAGATTAACACAGAGACGGTGAACTATGTGGAAAAATCCCAGCTGTGTTATCTGATATGCAATGTTTTCATTTCCTTACCAGCAACTGAACCAAGACCCGCTCATTTCACACAGAGAAAACTGTTTGTTTTTAAAGATCACTGCAAACAGTTTCCTTAAAAGGCTGAAGTCACCATAACTCCCTGTTCTCTGACCTTACCAACTACCTGGCACAGCTATAAGAAAATAAGTTCACATCAGAACCATAATTCTAAAGGTCTTTGTATGCCTACAAATCTTAATCAGAGAATGTGAAAGACATAGGTATAAAATAAAAAAAGACTAGACGCAAATCTGATGAACAAAGTGATGTGCCTGATCAGTTCTGCTCATTAATAATTTAATGACTCTCTACTTGCCTCTCAGTCCCTAAATTAATTTCAAGTTTCGCTCAAGCACAGCAGATAAATTCAAGTTCAGACCACAAACTTTGTGCTGCCCTCCCAAAAAAGGGGCAAAGTGGCAGTGACAGAGCACCCACAGATCCCTTCCCCAGTGCCACCACACAGGGCCAGGGGCCAGCAGCAAATGCCAGAGCCCTGGGCACATTTCTAGCGGGATCTCACCTGGGGAACAGCTGTACGTGCATGCACACACTTCAGCTGCTGCCACCAGCAAGTTCAACTGCTGAGATGTGTTACTGGTGGCATAATGAAATAATCTCGCGCCACCCTGGTTTTTTAAGATTTTCTAAGCTTTCTGATGTTGACATTCTTGTAGTGAACTTTCTCACACACTTTTTGTAAATAGCTCATTGTTTTGCATTCTTTTATAGAGGAGGAGAAAGTCGATGGACTGTTGGTTTGACCAGTGTCATTGGAGAGGTGACACTGTCACCCTCCAATCTATTGTTATTCTTAGAAAACTATAAACGTTGGAGTTAGAAAATAAACTTTTTTTTTCTTTACTTTGAGAATAGCGGTGTGCACTTGCTTCTTTCATGAAAATCTTGTTTGCTTTGCTGAAGATCACACCAAGCTCCATCTGTTCTGCATCACCCAAGTGCTCCATTGACCAACACAGCACCAAAATGCTGGAGGACTCTCTGTTGAGTCAAACCCAGAGCTTCAAACAAGGGGGAAACAGACAATCAAACTCCATCACAACAGCTGAAAGGTTTTGAAGCCTTTGCTTGCTTTCCCCATTTAGTATTTATTTTATTAAGCCTTGACCAAAACCTTAAATTCTGTTCTGTACTCCCTTGAATATATGAAGTAAATAAGTATTTCCATTAAAAAAAGCCAAAGAGGATTAATTTCCCAGACACAGAACATTTCAGATGCTCTCCAAGTGGATAGAAAAACCTTGTGGTTTGAGGTGGTTTGTTTTTTTGGTTTGTTTTGGGTTTTTTTTGGTTGGGTTTTTTTGAAATTTAAACTGCCTAAAGCTTCCAACTACTTTAACATATCTCATTCAGTAACCTAAAGCTTTGGCAGCCTGTATACCTATCCATTTCTCAACATTTCATTGAACAGAACACAAAATGAGAGGACAGAGTGCTAATTCCTTAAATCACAGCTAGATTTGCTAATGCCAATAGCTCCCTTAGAGTCAATGAAAACATTTCTTTGAGGGTAGTTCACGGGTTTTGTTTACTTTTCTTTCAGATAGAAAAGGGTGAAACAAAGAGGTTCATTAACTTCAAAATAGCTCCATAGGGTGTCAGGGATATGAAGTGGATCCATTGTTTAGCATTACATTTTCTGACTCCTGCCTTTATGATCCTTTGAATAATTAAAACCCTTGAAAGCCTGTTCCATGAAACAACTAACTTTCACCTCTTTAGTTGCTTGGATAACTCAAAGGCCAAATGTAATATTAGCTACAGGTAGTTTTTTGAAAAAATGTTCATTTTTTTAATGTTGACACTCACAAATCCTGTCAACAGAGATCTATGCAGCCTATAATACTGAAATACAGTATTAATAGTAGATTTGAGTTCAGCAGCAAAATTCCACTGATATAAGTGTAATCTGATACTGAATTAAGGGAGATGAAGCTCTTAAATTTTAAAATTTTTATGTCAATAACATTTGCAATATTTCTTTCACATGTTCAAGTTATAGGATACTTTTAATTTCGCAGAAGTGAAGATAATATTTTTCTTTCAGTTGAATCAACAATAAGGCAGGTATCAGTTATCATCTTTAGAAAAAGCTTGAGCCCAAATGAACAAAGGCAAAACAGGACCTGATTCCTACCAAGAAAAAGGATCAAACAGGAATAGTATTATTTCTTCTTCCTTCCTTAGAAACTCTTACAGTCTATATATCATCATTAGTGAAGTGGAAAAAAAAAAAGGGTACCAAAATATCATGCCACACTTTCTTTAATCATATAAAAAAGCCATCACATAAGCATTATTCATTCAAAAACTGTCTCATTTTTAACAGCCTGAGGCTAAAGGGAGATACAGATGGAAGAAAGTTAACAGAACAATCTACAGAGAGGAACTCGTCACACAAAGTTTCAAAGGAAATAAAGGAGATGGAAAGAGCATTCTGCACTTGATCCACTGCTAAATATAGGCTGGAAGATTGCCATTTAAATGCATTTATTCCTATTTATATGCACATATATGCCAATTACTTCTGTAAATTTGTTTCCAAATCAAGCAGCTTTGTAGGACCGTATTTGCACTAAAAATGTGAGAAGGTTAAAGAAGTTTCCACTGCGGAATTTTCTTTCCCCTAATGATTTACTTAAATAGTCCAAGATATTGGATCTCTTTTTAAGCATTAGTTATGAACATTCTTCAACATCATTATCTTTATGGCTTTATGAACTGAACTGTTGCAACATCTTTGAATATTTAACCAGTAGCAAAGATGTGGCTTTTGAGAACACAAAAGCTGTGTGACATCTCCACTGTCATAGCAGCAATATGTACAGTACCAAATCATCTCACCCTTCCAAGTTCTATGTGTCCAAACATAGCCCAGGAAAAAACTTAAACTGGAGAACCCAATGTTCAAAAGGAGTGTTGCTGAGTAAAGCATTTCATATGTAATGTACATTTCACTGTTACAAGTGGGATATAAATCCTCTATTGCTGTTAAAGACTATCACAAAACCACTGCCAATCCATGCCAATGTTTATTGAGAACTCTGTTGTGCTGCCAGCTCAGAGCTCAACATCTCCTATCTTCTTTCATATCAAAAATTGACATTATTGGAATAAAATTCTGGCAGGTGAGACCAAGGTCAATCTACAAAACACAAGTACATACAGGTAGCATAATCTGCAATTACCTAGCCAGTTTTAAAAGACCTCTTTTAGAGACAGGGTATTGTTCTGTGAAGGACAATGTTTCAGGCAGTACAATTACATATCCTAAAAACTGAAATTAAGAGGAGACCCCTGTTAATGAGGAACACTTCACAGTATAACAAAAACCGATTAAGAACAAACACAAGCACAGAAGGAATTCCCTTCCCAAATACAACAAATAATTTCCTTAAAAGCTACACCCAAAAACCAGAGCTGTGATCCTTCTGGGGAGATCCTGCTTCAGAAATCCTGACCCAAACCAGACATGAACTCTTCGCTTGCCATTCTTCATGGGTTCTGACCTCAAATTGCTGGCTTTTCTCAGAGAGGGCTTCCAAATATAATTTCACTGATTCTAATAACTAAGTTAGACAGACTACAATATATAGTCTGAAATAACAGCAAAACAAACTTGTAACGTTAATAATAGTAAAACAAACTTGTAATGTTCATAGTTAGGTGCACAGGGGGAAAACTAAGCCTCTGTTGTGGCTTTTTTACTCTTACTCTGCATATCATAGCAGGATTGCTGACATCAGTTGCTAAAGCCCAAAGCCTACAGCAGCTATCACTGTGCTCAACATTGCTGAGTAAACCTATAGCAAAAAGATTCCTCACACAGTTTTCTTCTTTTCTTTTTTGACCCCATAAATTAGCTGTGATGCCATTTTTTCCAATGCCAGTCTGTTCCTACCACATGGTATGTTATAATACGTAATGGTTTTTATAACATGGTATGTTACAAGAAAATGTCTCTCAGGCCAAACTCTTTCATGAGTGCATCTCTTTAAGTGTGAATGATTTGAATGCAAATTTAAAACACTTCAGAAGTCCATGCTTTGACCCAGACAGCATCCCCCCCCACATTGAATTTTCATGCCATCCTCACTGGAGAGCACATCCAGCTGCATGGAAGAGGCTGAGCAGTGTTTGTGTGTATTGGAGCCAAGCAAAGAGAAGTTCAGCATGGCCTGCCTGAGCTGCAACCCACATTCTGCCAGCTGGAAACATCCAGAAACTTGCTGCCATCTGAATTCTAACATTATATCTTGCTGCTAAGCTCCCCTTGATAGACCAGGACAGCTACAGGATACACGGTGCCTTCAGGGCTAAATTCTCTCAAAAAATAAGACTCTTTTTACTCTTTTTTTTTTTTCTTTTTGCCAATGCATAATATGGCAGCTCAAGCATATCACCCATTTGAATATTACACCACTGAGCAGCACAAGAGAGCATTCCCTTGCAGCGAAATAAATTTGCTGAAGAAGGAAATAGCAGGGAATGACATGCAGTGCATGCTCCAGCTTGCAAGGAAAGCATGTTAATACCAACTACATGGTGGGGGGAGGAACAGTAAGTAAAATAAGAAAAAAAAAGAAAATATATCCATTAGAAAGATCTTGTTCAAGCGGTGTCAGGGGAAGATCAGCAGGACCTGTAGTGATCTGCTGAGGAAATGCAGGTCATGCAAGCCGAAAGTGCCAAAGAGCAGCTTTCAGTGACATATCCAATTTCAGCATTTACCATGCAAGAGATATTAGAATTCAGCCAATATGACTCTTCATGGCAGCCTTTTTCAGAGCTATATGCTGACTAAAACTTTAATACAGGAGAATATTTTGTTTGCTCTTTGGTATACATTTCTCAAGAAAGAGAAATAGATTGTAGTACAGACTGATTGAGATCCTGATTGCAGCAAGAAAATATCCAAACCCAGACTGTTTATTCAGTATTCCTATTCACCAGCTATCTGCCCACCAACAGGACTCCTCTTTGTGGTATTTTCTTCAACACACCGGGACATAAAGGGTATGATTTAAAACTAGTAAATTAAGATTGGCGGGCATTTTTGTCACTTGTGTCAACCTTATAAAGTTAATTCCTGTGAAAACAATAGCATAAGCACAACAGATTTCACTTAAGGTCCAGGTTTCTCTCTTGGAAAAAATGCAGTGCATGAGCAGAAGCCAAGAATCTGCAGAAAAGTAATTGGTAGTTCTAGATTTGCTGGATTTGAGTAGCTTTTTTAGCAGCATTTCTACTGTCATTTATTGGTTCACACATTAATTGTGGTTTACTCAGAGGGCCAAATTGGTTTAAGTCTGGGTTCTGAGGGAAAGTCTGCCTATCCACTCCTTTGGATGGAATTTTTTTCAATGATATCAGTACCTTATCCAAGTCATCATAAAATTATACAAAAATTTAGGAATGAAGGTGTAGGAAAGCAGAGTTTTGGGTAGGACTTCTTGAGAAAGAGTAACTTCCAGACTTAACCAGTATTTCTAATATTCTCACTCTCCAAAATTTTATTTCAATGTATTTAAGTCCAAATATGGACTAGAAAGGTCATTATCAGTGAATCTGTTCAGCTGTGGTGCTGAGTACTCCAAAATGCCCATAAAAGTCACAGAGTTATCCCAGTTTCATTCAAACAGCACATTTGTGAAACCACCCCTTTATTTGGCACTCTGTACCAAGAAATGCTTAGCAAAACAAAATTTTTGTAATGGACTGTTCAGTGACTCGTGTCAGGCCAAATTAGGTTTTAATTTTCAGAAGGGGAAAAACCAACTGCCATGACCTGTGGATTGGGAAGAGCTACCAGGATCAGTAAAAAATTGAATTCCATTGTTTCTTGCCTCTCTCTACAGCACTACTCTTCAGGCTAATGGAATACCATGCACCTCATTCTAACATTTTCTTTGGGAAATTCAGCAATTCGGCCACAGCTTTGCTTATTGTGACACCAAGCATTTTCCCCAAGCATCTCACATCGTTCTATTTTGTACTTGTCAATACTGGAAAAACTCTTGTATATCATCTAGTGACTTAAACACAACATCATCACACAGGGGATGCCCCAGGTCCTTTAAGCACACATTTGGTAGGTTTCCCCCCCTTCTGCTTCCCCTCTCCAGTGGGGTCAGGTTATTATCAGCAAAAAGATTTTTCTCTCTTTGCAGTATGTGACCTGTTGAACAAAGAGTTGTTGACCAATATTACTTTACCAAAATACACCTGCTATGATACCAAGACTGACAGAAGGCCCATACCTAAAGCCTATCATTACTAAATCTAGCAGAGTGATTTATTTCTATTTCTACTTATCTTACTATGGCAACCTTTAACTTAAATATTTTAGAAGATTTTTTTCCTCACAACTAGTGTGTAAGAAATTCAGATTTTACATACAGTGTTTACTCTCATTGTGCCTCAGCTTGAATAAATACTCAAGGGAGTTCTTTCACTTTTTAGGTTAAGACCAGAATAATTTTTTTTAATCTCTTCAGAAATAGTTTGTATGAGTTCTATTAAATACAAGCAGCCACTGTCAATCTTCCCCATGGGGACAGACTAGAATTGAACATCCAACACATGGCCTAAAGGACAGCCAGAAAAAAACAGCAACAAGTTGTTAAAAAAGACCTAATTCATTCAGATTAGTCAATCTCCAGCCAAGCAGTCCAGCCAAGCTTGATCAAGAATTTAAAACATGGTTGCCATATTTCAAGTGGCCCATTCCCGACCCATTCATAAATGCCAGACAATTGTATCACCAGCTGCCATTTTCCTAAGGAATATAGGAAATCACTAAAATGGAATGCCTGGAAAATGGAAAACCATGCAAATAAGAACACCTAATACATTAAGATATTGTTAGGATCATTCACACTGTACAGAAACAAAATAATATTGCTCAATTTTCTTTTTCATTCTCTGAAAATGACTATTTGAACACAGCACTCAGAGAGTGGCAAAACACATTAGTAGCATGCACAAATTCTTCTCTTTCACCCTAGCCTGTTAGAAATACAATACAAATAAAAAAAAAAAAAAAAAGAAAGAAGTTGGACTGGCTCTACTGATATCTTCACTCTTCAAAACTTCCAGAAAGCGTAACCAGTGAGCAAGCCCTGTAAAAGCTGCTGACACTGAGTAAAGCGACATCAGTTTGCACAACAGCAATTTTAAATCTCTTAAAGAGCCTTGTATGACTAAGTAGAATGCTCCAGCACTTTTGGCATTTGTCTACACTGACTGAAATACTCGTGCAGATGGTCTTGACAAAGAAAGGGCACACTGAAATATCTTGGAGATACTTGGATGCGGATGCACTGATTGGGAGCACGTGAAGTTAACTAATGCCAAAGCATGAAAACGATGCCACTTCATCTAATGGCACAGAAGGAGACTCACACTGTCACCACTTCAGGTGGGCGTGCAGTCACCCTAAAGCAGGAACAAACAAATCACCCAGAGCCTGTAATGCCTCTTGCTCAGCAAAGCGATGCTCAACACTCTGATTTCTTTATGGGTACATGATAATCACATTTTGTACAGAACTGCTGCTGGTGTTGCTAATGTTGCCTGTACTTAGCTTGCAACTATTGGATTTAGAGCAAAGAGTTGAGAACAGCACCCATAAGAGGAGAACATGGAATTCACCCCACATTTTTCTATTAAATCCATGCATGCAAATAGCTGAATGCATTAAAACCAAAATAGCCTGTGGACAGTAAAATATTCACATTTTTTCCAAGTAAATTTTGTGTTAAAAATTGTTTCATTAAGCAAACATTTACTCTACAACTGGAATGTATGGGCTTGAAAAAATAAACCACGAAATCTATGCTTTTTAGTGCACTTACAATTGGACTGCAACAACAAATAAAACTTTATCCACTTCTAAAAGTCACTAATTTCTCCTATGGGCTGCACATTGGCCTGTCCATGAAAACAATAGGATACTTCCTTTGTCCTGTTGAGAAATGCTGTTTCTGACATACTGCTGATGAAATAGGAGAAGGAAAATTCCAGTGTGACTGCATTCCTACTGCCTGCATAAACCCAGAAGACCCTAAAGCTGATAGAAATTGCAGAAGGAGAAATATCTGGTCTTCTCCCCCTGCTTTTTAATAGAAGTATGTCTTGGGTACAGAGATAAGGGAGTGGAGTTTTCAGTGCTGTCTATTCAATTCTTAATTTATTTAAAATATACATTCACTTAGGACAGCTACAAGACATGCCTACCGAATGGAAAGAATTCTCTACTCTATGTGGAAGGTAAACTTTGTCTTTGATTCACAGCAACAATGAAAACTACCATAAAATTTCATTAAAAGTGAAACTGACTTGTTTGTAAGAGCTGTAACACACATGAAAAAAATGCCTCCACAGTGGAAACTAAATATTAGCCGTGTAAGTCTTAGAAGGAATTCTAAAGAACCATGATTTTGAAAGCTCAACTCCAAACTAAATCAAATCAAAATGCCAACCCACAAACAGAAGAAAATTCTTGTTTTTCTTCCCTGACACAAACACGGATTCCTAATAGGCATATCCCTCCTTTAAAATATTTATCCACGTTTTCAAGCATTGGTAACCAAAACAGAATTCTATTTTTTCTTGAGGCTTCTGTGATGCATGTTTAGCATATTTTGTCAGAATGAACGTTTCTTGTGTACACTCACTTGTCTTTAATTTAAAAAGCACACACACACACCTTTTATGTATTATTTCTCCTAAAACAACCTCAGCCAGTCTGGATCCAGCCCTGCCACTGCTGATTCAGCAGCACGGCCACTCACACCAAAGGCTAAAGCAGTTAGAGATGAACCAGATGAAACAACAGCACTTTCCATTTTCTAAATGATGCTGCAGTGTTTTCATAGCTTTGTGGGTTTATGACTGCAGGCTCCCCGTGCCTTCACCCTAATGCTCCCCTCTGCCACTCTAACTTGTAGCCATGAGCAGAGGAACAGATTATAACCTTGATAGCCTGATTATCTCCGTCGTGCTTCTCTGTGCTACTCTATAATTTTACCAGTGGTGCCTTAATGCTGACAAAGGGATGCATTTCAGCTAAACTGTCTAAAAATTAGTTGTTCCAGAGAGGAAAGAGTTCCCCAAGCATCAGAGTGTAAGGAAGACAAGTCATTAGATACCAACACCAGGCAATAGGCAATGAAGGAACGGCAGGAAATAGGCAATGAAGAAATGGCATGCACACAGACTATACAAAATATACATTATTTCCACAGCTTAAATAGGTTTTTAACTATAATGTTAAAAACCTATTTTAACATTATAGGTTAGTTTAATTTCCTCAGCAAATGTAGGTGTTCCTTCCAACTTTGAGTACAGTCGGAAGAATGGCTCCAATTTCTTGTCACGCAAAATTCAGTGATGAGGCAAAAAATACACCATGTGTGCAAAAATTACAACAGAACGGAAAGCAAATAATCTCTGATGGCAACAGAAGGCAAACTGAGGATACTGTGTTGAGAAGTAGAGGTTCTCCTAGCAAGGTCAGTTTGTTTCCATCACAAATGCATGGAAGAGATTTCAGTTTCTTGAAAGCCCAGGTGAGGGAGATTGATGTGCTCGTGTCGAAAGAATTAAGAATGAGACGTTAAGTCTCTGTTCAGACCCAAAAATTTGACTTTCGCTTGCTAATCTATTGTTTTCTGAGTATTTCAGGCACTTTACTTCTTCAATGGCATTGATAAAGGAAGGTTGCTGAGAAGACAAACACATGGAGCAGATGTAAGGCTGAGCACATACCATGGATCCCTCAGCTTTATCTCTGGAAATGATTTACTTATCCATTTCTCCCTGGAAAAGATTTACTCATCCATATCTGCCCTGGAAGCATTGGATTTTATTTTCTACTCAAATAGCAGGGGATTGTGTGGTGGGGTTTTTGGTGCATGAAATACAGACTTGCAAAGGAAAATATTAAAATGCCATGCCAAAGAGCATGTCAATATGAAGCAGTGTCCAAGAAAATAAAAAGTTTTGGATATTAATTCATCCAGCATTGTTCCTTTTCTTGTCTGCAGCTGTTACAAGGAGGTGACATAAGGCAAACAAACTGCGAAACAAATTATTTATAATTAAATTAAATATGAAGACATAAATTAAGGGGCAGATAAAGATATTCTGAATTATATTATAATTGTTGCATCAATTCTTTTAAGTATTTTGGAAATGGTGTGTCTGCAGAAGGAAATTAAAAGCTACAGAAGGCACATCTGGATGATATCCTGGCTGGACAAACAGGGATTTTATCCTAGAGCTTCTTAGGAGCAACTCTTATGTGCACTTAAATTAGAAGAAAAAAAGATACTGGAATAAGACCAAATACAAAAAATTGGTGCCCAGTACACCAAAATAAGTAAAACAAGTGAGTTTGCCAGAGTAAGCTGGGAAGTATCTGATGTTGGTCTATGGAGGTATCTCACAAACCTGCAGAGACAGGAGAAGAATTTGGAGACTCCTTCTTTGACCTTTTTTATCAAATGGGGGAAAAAAATTCTTTGAGAAGACTCTTATCCCAAGAGAAACAGATCAAGAAAAAGATGAAAGCAAGCAGGTGAGCACTGGGTATTAAAGGTAAAGAGGTCATTACATTTTTTAAGTCTAAATTCATTAAGAAAAAAAAAAAAATCCTAAAAGTATTCCATAATATGCCCAGATGTCAAGTTACAAGAAAAAGTCACTGTATCTGTCCGAGTTTGAAATAATATATGTCATATGTTTGACATAATTGGCACTGTAGGTGAGGTAAATCATATGATAACACTATTGAATCATTTGATAATATTTATTTGGAGAAGGACTGAGGGAACAAAGAGAAATAAAGAGTGGAATAGGTGCTTTGTGAGGCCCAGTCTGAAAGAAATGAGAACTTGATTTTGGATCACTGATCACTCAGGAAAAGGAGATTAAATCAAAATATCTACAGATCAAGATATTTTAAATCTAGTGGTATGTTTTGAGAAATGATCACTAAATCTCAAGTAGGAGATATAATTGATATAATTTTCATATAATATTTTTATATTTTAAAAGATTCTGAGGAAGTTATTATATCAGCTGAATTTTGGTATTTACACTGAAAATCCCCGTACTAGAAAGAAGATGAACTAGGATAGGTTCAAAACAAGGATTTTGGCATCATTTGACTCAAATCACATCTGTTACAGATAGGTAATAAAATCAAAGCTCAGTCTCAGAGAGGAAGAGCCAGCAACATTTCTGGTATCAGCATCAGCAGCTTCTAGGCTGCAGAAAGAAACCATACTGGAAGAAGAAAATATTACCAAGAGCAAGCAGGCTTCTCTAAGTGACTGGAGGCTCCAACCTCCTCGAAGGGCTAGTTTAGTGTTTTTCCCTACCATTGTTTAATAAAAACATGCACATGAAATGAAAGCGACTCCTTTATTTTCTTTTCTGAAAACAAAAAAAAGTGAATTTTTAAACAGCAAAATAAATCAAAGCATAAATTTCAATATGAAAATTTGCATATGAAAAACTAATATTAAAGAAAAATACAAGAATTAATCTTCCCTCTCTCTAATGATGAATGAAAGAAGTAGGGGTTTTAGAATCAGGTCAGCAGTATGCTATTTGTGCAGCATTGGTGGGCAAACAGAACAAGTGAAAACAAATCCAAGTTCTCTTCTGAACTCCTCCTGGAACTCTTGTAGGTATCCAACATGCTCTGAAGAACAACAAAAACCAGAATGTCTGAAGGAAAAAGCTTCCAAACTTCAGAAAAAAACAATTCCTTTTATGCAGCCTTTTTTCTTAAATTCAGACACCAAAGAAGGAAACAATAAATTAAAGAAACCTCACATTTTCTAGCTCTCCCTACAAAACAGCCTCTGCCCAAAGGCAGAGTGACAAACTGAGATGTTAATTCAAGAAGACAATCTTCCAAGGACCTGAATCATCAGTGTAATACAAGAGGAATTCAACTGAGCTTGGTTGCTCTTCAGTCTCCTGGAAGAGCAAACCGGCGCTTCACTCACAACGTGTTTGACTGGCAGAAAAAGCTCTTGTGCAGCCAGAACACTAAAACTCTGTTAAAATATTCAAGTCTTACAGGAGACATGCAAAACCAGGAGCTTATGGCAGTGATTTATTTGAAAAAAATATCTGTGATGGTGTTCACAGGGGTTCTTGTTTGAGGGAAGAGATGAGGATCTAACTCCATGTTTCAGAAGGCTTGATTTATTATTTCATGATATATATTACATTAAAACTATACTGAAAGAATAGAAGAAAGTATTTCAGCAGAAGGCTGGCTAAGAATAGAATAGCAAAGAATGACAACAAAGGTTTGTGGCTCGGCTCTCTGTCCGAGCCAGCTGGGCTGTGATTGGCCATTAATTACAAACATCCAACATGGGCCAATCACAGATAGCACCTGTTGCATTCCACAGCAGCAGATAATCAATGCTTGCATTTTGTTCCTGAGGCCTCCCAGCTTCTCAGGAGGAAAAATCCTAAGGGGAAAGGATTTTTCATAGAAGATGTCTGTGACAATATCGAACTCCCATTGTTGTGAAAAGATTTACCTTCATCTGAAGTAAGGCAACTTTCTCTCGCGGCACCACCTCGATCAGCCACAGAAGAATCACACTTTGACTCAGTCCCAAGAGGGACTGTCAGGATTGTCTGCATCCAGCTCTCTGAGAAACTGAATCAAACATGTAAAAGACATGCTAATTCTGAAGTATTAACATTTTTTCAGAAATAACCTATTTCTACACTTCTGAAGATCACATACCACTTTCTAATGCCCCTCCCTCCCTTCTGTGCTTCAGTATTTTCCTTACAGCCACTAATTAACACAACAAAGTGTAGCAAAATTGACAGGTAAATTATCCTTTAAAGTAAATTATCCTTTAAGAGCATTAAAATATTTTCCAGATAAACAGTCGTATCAAAATATGTTTAAGTGATGATTTTTCTGTACTAAGTCACGAAAATTATTTCCAAACATCCGCATTGCAAATTTGCATCCCACCTTGAGGTTTTTTTAATTTTAATTTCTTTCACATAATGTACTTTTAGAGTAAGAGAAAACTTCCTTTCCTACTTCCCCATGCATTTCCTTCTAAAACCAACAACATACCAGCCCATACCTGACAGGAACAGCTGAACGCAGCTGATTATCATCATCTTTTTGGTGACTTTTTATTCCTCTCTCCTCATCTGGCACCAAAGGAAAACCTGCATGGAGTGCCAGGATCCTTCGTTACATGTTCAGGCTTTCACCTCTGTCAAACTCGTTTGAGTTTGTGCTAAAAGCACACATGTAGAGCATGTGCACCTTTTTTGTTTTGAATCCAAGGTAAAATAGTAAATACATGGTTTTATGTTGTTAGATCTCCCAAGCTAACAACCATCATATTTCTACAAAAGGGTAGTCACAGTGGACCATTTTTTCTTTTAAACTTCTAAAATATGACAATCTGCACAGAGCTGTTTTCCAGTACTAAGCTATTTTAAGTATAGCATGTTTAAAACCATTTTTATTTTTTCTATGCTACACTATACCTTTTTCAATTATTTTTTTGTTTTCTGTGCTGCACTATACATCAAAAAAAAGCAAGTAAGGCCAAGTTTTACCAAGATCTAAACAAAGCATGCTGGTAAGAATTACCAAAAAAAGTTGCTGTTAAATTGAGAGAGCAATTTCAAGTGCCTTTCACTTCAGATATCCAATTTAAAATTGACCTCAGACATCCAATATAAATTAATTCTGAAGAGAAATAAGAAAAAAAAGTTAAATTAATTCTGAAGAGAAATAAGAAAAAAAAGTTAACTCCCACACATCATGGGCTCCTATATTATCTTGAAACAGAACAGAAAAAAACACTCATATCTAAAAACCAGAAGAACACCACTAAGCCATAGCCTCAGAGGCACTCTGTTACTCTTTGCAGCTGGAACTGCTGTCAGACAAACATAAAATTGTAATAAACACACATTTACCCACTGAGACGCATTGATGAACCCTGCTGGGCCATCAGACACGTCCCACAGCCTTGCCCATATCTCAAGGGAATTCTATTAACCAAACATTGGTTCAAGATCGTGTCTTTCCAGCATTATTTTGTTTGCTGCCTCTGATCTGCCCACAAAAGAGCACACAAACAAGTCAGTAGAAAGCCTGCAACACAGTGAGAGGCCTTTTATTTTTGTTTTGTTACACCATGTGAAGAGCAAGCCTAATTAAAAAGATTTGCTGAAGTAGTGTAATTAATTATAGGACCATTACATAGAACAGTAACTGTTATTGATAATAAAAGATTGCTGCATGTACCAAGCTAGTATCCAAGCCAAATACCAAGGAGAAAACACCAAACTTGCATCTCAAACTTTCCTTTTGAAGAAAGGAAAAGTCTGCCCTTTCTTCCCTTTCTAAATATTGAAACAAAAAATGATGTAGAAAAAAGAAAGGGCTTCCTAGCTGAACAGCCAAAGCCCACAGGAAAAAAAAAAAAAAAACCCAAAACATCTCACATTGAAAAGTGCTTCAGGATGTGTCCAATAATATTCCAGGAAAGGCCTCAAACCACCCTCGCCTCTGCTGTCCCAAAGGAATCCAGGTTTCATTTGGAGCACAATAGCTCCAGAGCATGAATCTCACAGCAGGCACAGGCAAAATCCTCATGAGAGGTGATGGTTTGAGTAGCCTCAGGTGAAGAGAGCGGAGCCCTGCACTGCCACAGCTGCAGTGTGTGCTTTAACAAACCAGACACTGAGTGAAAGAACTGCTGCTGCAGTTATCACTCCAGGCTGCTACAGTTATAACTCATAACGTGCAAAAAGTTATGAAAAACCTCAGTTCTTGCCCTTCAAGAGTTAGTTTGCATGGAGGTATTTCCCCCACAGCATAATTTACTGCCTTGCGGTCTAGAGGACTGAGTTGCACTGCAGAATTGCTGGGGTGAAAAGGCTTTTCCACCAGCACAGCAAACATGCAGGTGCCTGACTCAGAGGCACTGAGAAATCTCAGTTATCTGAGCACAAGGTTGCGTTTAAAGAAAGGCAATACACCGTGTCACAATATCTGTGTCACCCTCCCCAGATCTGACTCCTGACATTTACACTGAGTCCCATCCTCTGCAGGAAGGGATTTAGAGCGCACAAGGATTAATCATTTCTGCTGTTCCCAAATCCCTCTCTGTGATCCAGTACACACAAACAGCTTTGCTACTCCGGCATGAATAACTCAGAGCAACTAAAAACCCTCTAGCTCATAAATATATGACCAAACCCTGTTTCCATCTCCCTTTTTTCACAGTCTATTCCAACCAGACCCAAAAGTTATGCACAACATTGCTCTATGAAGAGGCCTTGTCATGACAGCAGCATTTCACAATTAAGGCTGCAGCAATTCATGGCACTTAGTCTGCTGTGGGAATCCACAAAATCAGAGGGTTTTGGGAAAGCTGCAAAAGGCAGGCCCCAGAGACAGCAGAACTGTGATCAGAGCTAAGCAGCAGCCATGAGATTGGTCAGCAGAAAAATTATTTAAACTGTAGAAAAGCAAGGACAAATAGAACAATGGTCTGTGTATTAACACTTGTCTAGAATAACTCTCTAAGCTACAGAAAAGTTTATCTAGCAAGATATTAGGAAGGTTGAAGCTTAATAATGGAGCTCTGTGCATTGTGTTTTAAGGCTTACAAGCAGGTATTTTATTCAAAATAAGCAAGCATTGTTTTAACCACAGATACCTGTGCTTATAGTGGTTGGATAGAACTACTGTCAATGTGCTTTTGCTTTGTATAATTGGTCAAAAAACTTATAAAGTAAGTTGAAATATTGAGTTCTTGGTCTGCTGCCTGGGATGTGAGCTGGTGGCATCTTCCCATTGTCATAACCATGTAATGAGAGTGATGCTGGAAAATGAAACAGCTCAAGGCAGTTCCACAGCAGCCCTGTCCTGTTTGTGATTTGTACACAGACTCTAGCCAGTGTCTGTCTGCCTCTCTGCAAGGTGAAAACCATATCACAACTTCCCTCTTTGGTTACAACAGGCCTTAGCCTAGCTCTTTTAATAGAAGAGAAAACAAACCAGGCTCAAAAATCACCCAAAGCTTTGACATGACTTTCAGTCTCCTGGGAAGAATGCTATGCATCAAACTGCTGTCCTGCTCTGTAAAGAAGCGTTTCCCATTGTTATGTTCTCTTTGTTCAAGAGTTGTTACTCTTTTAAAGTCTTGTTCAATTATTAAAATCCCAACTGCAAATATAGAGTAACCAATGCAGGCACTTACCTTGGTAGAGCAGTAAATGAACAATAAAGGATGTAAGATTTGCCATGGAGATCTATGCACAAAATTATTTCCAGCATAAGCAAACAGCGAATAATGAATTATATACAGATTTTAGGTTTAATCAACATTGGGTTTTTTGTCTTTCAGAGCCTGAAGCAGTCTCAGATGGGAAAGATTAGGGTCAGGAATGATGGATAGTAAGGCTGGAGAAGATATTGCCACAAACAGTCCACCTTTCAGTAAGTATATTTTATACCTAACCATGCCTTCCATCACCAGAAGGCCTAACATCAGTCTAAGGGTTAGAAAAGAAAGTCACATGCAATAACAAGGTGCCCCAAAGTTGAAAAAACTAATTTAATGAATGAACCAATGGTTTTTTCCTTCCTATCTTTGAGAGTATAAACCCAACCAGAGTACTATTAAAACACAAGAAATTCACCATTTGAAAATGTTTGAATTATGCTGTTTTAGAGCTACAAATATGCTTTAAAATAAATCTTTAGAAAACTCTGAATATGGAGAAGTGTGCCCTTTTATACCACCTCAACAAGCTCTGTGGAAGACCAGAGAGCCCATACAGTTACTGCCAATTTTTTTTACATTCTGCATTTATGGTATATTAGAGATCAAATATAGATTACCTTCACAGTGCACATAATTTATAATTTGTATTTATTTCTTATATGTTTTACTCACCTCACTGGTTGGAGATCCACAAAATAAAACCAGTTTCAAAGTAACTCCTTAGCAAGACAATCAATTTTTTCTTTTCCACCTGCACACACACATGCCAGGTGGTGTGGGGGTGTGTGTGTCAGGAGCTGCTATCAGGTCCTCAAAATCCTGACTGCATCCAGTGTTCATTCATGAACAGATACAAGTTTGGATCAAATGCCAGTTTAGATGTATTTAAGCCCTTAATGAGCCATAAGAACCCTGCCTCAGCTATTTATTTTTTTTTTTCAGATCAATTGCTTTAGTAATGGATAATGTGATGCAGGATTGCAGTAACTGATATAAAAACAGCACACAGCCTCCCCAAGTACTGATCCAGCCAGGAGAGCACTGCTGGACCCCACATCTTGGTAGAAATGTAACTCTTGTATTTACTCAAAAAACTCATCCACAATCATCTCATTTCTCCTGAGAAATTGAAAGGGGAGACATAAATCACTGTCGTAGATAATACACAGAGGAGCCAGGTGAGATAAAAGCTTTTGCCCACACACTTGTCCAGTTCTGACCCCTGAGCATTTGGGGTCCTATCTCTAATTGTGCTACGAGAAAAACCCACGCACAAACGGGGCTCTTCACTTGCTGTGTGTGAGCCTTGCTTGGGATTCTGCAAAAGGGTTTGGCAGAAAGGGAAAATTAACTCAGGCTGCAGTAAATCCTAACACAGCTTTTAAAGGGACAACAACTTTTAACACCTGTATGGCACAGCCATCCTATGGAAGAGAAGTTCTTACACCAAATAGGCATGGATTACATGCAGCAGCACACAACCACTAAAAAACTCCAAGGTTTTGGCTTTGTGCCACACAAGTTTTTGTTGCCCAAGTGTGAAACTCTGGCAAATCTTACCCCTGTAGATTACAGGTGCCAAACCTGAATTCCCACACACCCCCCCCTGCTTCCTATCTTACCAGAGAGGGGAAAAAAATAAAAATGATCACTCCAGATTGCAGCTTCTTCACATGAAGCCACCTTAATTGATAATTTAAAATGATCCTCCATACTTTAGAATGAAGTATATACATTTCTCCACTATGCCTTGGAGAGTGGATTGACAACAGCAATGAAGTGGGAAGGGGAACACTAATCACTCCAGCAGGATTCTCCAAGCTTCACCAGTTAGCAATCATAGACAGAATTATCTATTGCAGTCAAAAAAGAAAAATATTATTGCGATTAATGGGAGATTTTAATAGCCAAGCTGGATTTTATTTTCAATTAAAATTAAAAAAAAAATAAAGCCAAGAATAGGGTTGTGCGTGCAAAAAAGCAAGCCACATCTCTGGAGACCTGGGTGCAGAGAAGCACTCCTGTAAAGGAGACATGGAAAAGGTTTTGGTAGGCATATTTCCCAAACTGGTAAAATCATAGGCCTTCTCTTGATATCCTTAAATTAAGCAAGGCTTAATTTCTTCTACCCTTCCCAGATCATGGCAGATGAAATCAGGATTTGAATTGTGATAAGTATGATTCGTGCTGATAAAAATTAAAACAATAATCAATACTAATACAATAATTAATATTTAAAAATAATAAAATAATTAAAAAACTGTAATGCCAAAAAAACCTCCACCCCCCCTTCCCAGCTAATATTTTCAAAAACCACAAAAAACCCTAAAGATACAGTTGCTAAAAATAACCAAAAACCTAATTCAATCCCAAAAAATACTAACTATAAAAAAATTGTTACCTTAATATATAAATACAATAATACATTAGTCTTAACTTACATTATACTAACTTAATACACATGTATAACCCAAAAGTAAATTAAAAAAACAAAAAAGTCTTCATCCAAAACAACCCCCAAAAACTTGTACAACCACCAAACCAAATAATAACACATGCGTAATAAAAACAATAATAAAAACAAAAAAAAAACAAACCAAAAATGAAAAAAATAACATTAGCACATAACACAAAAAAATCTTTACTTAGCAAGCTTATACATAAAATAACAAAAATCAAAAACTCTACCCTCCATACCACACAGTATCTTTTACTTATGCACTATTATTAAAACCAAATTATCCCTTATTTATATATTTTCTAAACTATTCAATTAAAATTACTACTATCTTAAATATTTTTTAGGGTTTTTTTAATAAAATAATTAAACAAACATAACAGAATGACTAAGGAAAGCTATAGAAATTGATGGTATCAACATCCAATCCTGCTGATTGCTGGAAGAGCCTGAGGTGCAAATTCCTTTGTTTGAGCCAAGTGTTTTATGCAGTCAAATTCTAACTCAGTTGCACATGGCCTCTTTATCCCACAGATTCAAAATCTCTTAGTCTCCCATTTGCCACAAATAAATCTGTCTGGGAAACAGGGCATCGAAGCCCCCACAAATCTTATCTACAGCAGAGCCAAACCTGTGCAATCTCAGACTTAAACACTGGGCATAGCCCAGAAATGGGCCCTGGGAACTCAGCTGCAGTGATATATCCTGATGTCTTATAAAATACTCTTAGAGATCAAGAAAAAGCTAACAAAAGACACTTCCAGCTCCTTCATGGACTGCCCATTCCAAAACCAAAGAATTACACCTTCAGAAATGCCAGGACTGGCATTGGATGAGCAATGTGTAAAGGACAGCTGAGGAGGGAATGTGTTTGACCTTCGACTGACTTTTTGGCACTCAGACTTGGATTTAATGCCTGCGAAACCACACTACGTGCCTACCTTGTTGCATCTGCAGCATCCCATAGGGAGTAAGGGGGTGTCTGAAGAATGACAAGTGTGACAGTAAGTTACTGGCAGCTGCTCTTGTTCAAGGGTGAAAACTATAAAGTCATTGACAAAATTTAAGGTATAGGAGTCAGCCCTCAGTGTGTGGGTTTGTGGGGGCACTTGGGTTTGAGATTTTTTTGGTTAAAACGTATGATGTTTGAAAAGTCTGAATGGCTGTCTACATCTTTAGAATGACTGGTCTTGATTAATACTGTTAGAATTAGCCACCAAATCACTCCTACAATTTCTAAATAATTTCTGCTAGCTCAAGAAGAGGCACAGCTGAGCTGTGGCACCCTACTATTAAATCCACCAGCTCCCTTTCCCACCAGACACCCCCAATTCAAGGGCAAAGCAAGCTTCAATCATCAGAACCTCATTCATGGAGACAGATCCTCACAGATACATGGACCCAGCAATGCAGGCTGCCAAATTTATTTGTGTACTTGCTCTTCCATGGAGCTCTTGCCCATGCTCACAGCTGTGCACATCAGGAATTGGCAGGCTTTAGGCCCACAATACCTTCAGGTAGGAGCAGCAGTCAGAATTTAAAGTGCAAAGTCTCTTACCCCGAGACCCCGTGCAAGGCAGAATTTTAAATTAAGTTTTTGCTTATGCAAATCACATCTTTCATAGTCAGAATCTGACACTGTAGGATGTAACAGCATTGAGTGAAGTGCTTCATGGGGAGGCTTGAATCAGGAGGCAGATAATGAAACAACTGCTGTCACAAGGCAGCTGATGATCTCTTTTGCAGTATTCCATGTATCTCTCAGCATGTAGAAAAATGTTTTAGGCAAGCTTATCCTTGTAGCAATAAATTAAAACATTTAGGGAATCTTGTTTTCCAAGAAATTTTAATAAACAGTGACATTTCTTTGATAGAAGTCAGTTTAACCTAAATCCCACCTGCTGGTTTGCAAATAGTGACAATTCAAGAGGTTAAGCTTAGTAATAGATTTGACAGCCTCGATTCAAAAATAATTTTACTCAAAACTAAGTTTCACAAAAACAACTATTCCTTGCTCCTGCCAAGTCCAGCAGGAGCATTGGAAGAGACTGCAGTCTCAAAACCTTTCATGTCACTATATTTGTTCTTTTCTATATATTTTCTGTCTTTCTTCTTCTAATTCACTCTTCCCAGAGTTTTGAGTAACTCGAAAACGGATAAGCTTGGAGTTTGCTGAATTGAGTGGGCTAAAGTTAATATCTCCTGAAGTGCTTTATGTTGATTGAATGCTGCTCTAAACTTTTGTCAAGTCTCTGATTTTCTCAACTTTGCCAGTAAAGTTTTTTGTTGGTTTTCCTTTTTTAAGTTGGTATTTCTCCTGCGTGTCTAACACAGAATACATGAAAAGCTGTAAGCCCTTTCAAGAGTCCTGTCAAGTGAGTTTTTAAGGGCCTTACACCAACATAATTAATGTAATTTCCAACCAGTGTAATACGAACTGTTTCAATTACCTTACTTTTCCATTATTCTCCATAATATCTTCTCTTTTGGAAAGACTAGACTGTCTTTTTATTAATAAAGTGTTAAACTGATAATGATGATGCAAAAAGTCAGGGCAAGAGGAGAGGAACTGTCTACACAGGAAAAATTGTATCATACATTATTTACCCTATTTCACTCAAACTCCAAAGAAAAGGGAAAGACAGAATAAGTGACTTAATGTGAATTTCTGGATTAGACACGCAGATGAGTTATAAGGATTAAGGTCAAAGGATAGATAAAGGGCATAAATCTCCTCAACATTCATTAAGATGCAGATGTTTTATTTAAAGACACTCCTAATTCAGACCAACATTAACAGAGAAAAACCTGTTAAGACCAGCACTGCCAGATATCTACTAAAAAAAGTTATTTCTGAATCTTTGCAATGTGACTTAAGCTAGTGACACCGAAATGCAATTAGAGAATTAGATAGACTTTCTTTTTCATTAAGTGCTTAAATCCCATTTCAAGGTAGTATGGAAGTGTGGAAAACACTGTGTACTATTACAAGCACTATGTCAACCCTTTGTAGTTAAAATTGCTTCTTTCCAAGAAAATCTCCTTACCTCACACAGGCTATCAGCTAATTACTAAATATCCACCTACCCCGTTAAAGGTCTATGAGCACACTGCACTGGCACAAGAAATAATATGTACTGTTCTGAGGTTGAGTGTATTTGGAAAACAGCAGCAACACATGGAGCTCAACCACTTGTTCCAGCAGCATCCTGGTTGTGCCAGGAGGCCTTTGTGGCCATTATATATTAGAAAGCTTTTTGTTTTAATCTTACACAAAACACCCTGCTTGCATTTCTGCTCTTTTAAGTGCTGCACATATCTCTACAAGCCACAAGATACAGAGTATTTTATTTCATAAAATCTCTTCATGTGTTGACTTATGCAGGATTTAAATATGCAATGATCAGCATGCATTCCATTGAAAGGTTTATTTTGTTCTATTTATTTCATTTAATCTTCTATGTCAGCACTTTAGAATGCACCCCATTTGTTTTTTATTGCTATTCCAGAAAAAGTCACCATCGACTTACTTACATAACTTTTTGTGCTGGACTTCCAGTTAGAAGAGGTCAATCTCATTTTATGGGCTAGATGTTTGGCAATGTTTTATTTTTACTGTGCCATCAAATAAACACAGATAATATATAACAGAGAATTAAGAAAGCATAAAGACCTCCAGAGGCAGGAATTGGGACAAAAATTATTAGAGATATTTTCACATCCTATTCTTGTTCAAACAAGAAACACTTAGAGACAAAACAATATGTATGAGTGGCACCTCAAAAACATGCTATAGATTTAAATGTCTGCTCAAATTTCCGTGGTAAGCCCTGCTTTGTGCAGCTAAAGACTTGTCAAAGTTAATTTCCATCAATATGAAGTCTGGCACAACAGTCTGTAATTTATGTGCATCTCCTCTCTTCTAATTTTGAAGAAGAGTTGATGCAAATTGTTCCAGACCTTTCCAATATTATGAGAAATTCATAACTGTATTGCTTTTCTAGCCAAGGGAAAAAAGGCAAGTAACAAGGAACTGATGTAATCAGTTGAATGGTTCTTACTTTTTTGGTTTTTAGGAGTAAAAGGAGTCTCTTTGAACTACATCAAAAAAGCTTCTTAAAGCCTACACAGACTATATTCCAAAACTACAGAATCAACTATGTAGAATCAAAAGGACACACCATTTAAATAAAAACATAAATATCCACTATGGCATCCCTTACTTGGCTAAATCTGCTTTTAATTTCAGCCTAGACAGTTTCAATATGAAGTCCCTGCTCACTCCATGTCAATAGAAGCTTTGTAATGGACAATTCCTCTTACAGTGAGCCAGTTTTTATTGATCTTTAGGTAAGGTCTAAATTAGAACTTCAGTGTCAGCTTTGTGACAAAAAAATCCTCACCCCACTTTTGGTGTCCATAACATGGGAAAGCAGAGTCTGAGCCATCCTTTTGCACACGCCAGAGGAACAGATCCATGAAGAAACAGTTATTGAAAAATTCCTCAAAGCTCCTCCACAGAACACACTGAGTTGGGAAGGACCCAGAAGGCTCCTCTAACTCTGAAGTGAATGTTCTAGGCAGGGATCAATCCCACAATTTTGGCATTATTAGAGCCATTCTCTGATTGGAGCTGATCCCAGAGTCAGTCTGTCCTGCCTCGCCAATGACTGAAGCAGACCTTGAACAGCATCCATCAGAACACCAGGAACTCCAACATTTAGGGATCAGCAGGTTGGAAACCCTCTTTAAAAAACTTTCAAGCACAGATTTTTACTGTGCTTCAGTTTGCACAGTGGTGTGGACTCTGGGCTCCTTTTGGGGCAAGCTAAATCAAAGCACCCCTTGTACTCCTGTCAAGCAGATAGCCAGCCCATGGAATCCGATTAGAATGAAACCAAAAATAAACAAAAAGGACAAAAGGCACATTGATATGCTTCAAGCATGCACATGAGGTTCTCAGCTCCTCCCAGTTTGTTCTGTGCGTCCCTCCCTGTTGGTTCACATCACTTCACACAGCCAGAGCAGCCAAGAGGAGAAAACCCTGCCCTGTGTAAGAAACCTCATTCATTTTCTCATTCATTTAAATCTAGCCAAAGCTGTCCAAGATTCACAAGATCTCTTCCTGTCTGTATTTTAATATCCACAGAGGAAGAAATTATGTTAACCACAGCAAGCAGGCTATGGCAGCAGAGCCCTCAGAGCCATTCACTCGCACCCCCACTGCCTTGCCAACACTGCTATTTCACAGCTGAATCCCAACACCTGACCCAGTTATCAGCAGAAAACATCATAGAACAAATCCACAAAATGTGCATAAAAGACAAATGACAGACAGCCACTCAGCTGCTCATCCAAACGGTCCTGAGGGAATCTGAATACGGCAGTGCTGAACAACTGCATCCTGCAACTTGTCACCTGCAGAGCACACACAGAAGATGATTCGTGTCTGTTTGCCATGTAACAATCTTTAAAACTGGTTTCAAGAGAACAGTAAATTTTAATCCATTCCTTGTGTGCAAAGTAAAAAGGAAAGCCCACTCAAAAAAAAAAAAAAAATTATTAGCAGACATGAACACAAACCAAGGAAAGAAGACTGATGTGTTTGGGATAAGAAATCAGTTCTCAGTTCAAGCTGAAGCCCTTCAAAGGGGTCATGGAACGCAGGGATAATCTTGTCAATAAAGTATACTCATGTTTCCTAGAGGCTTTTGTCACAAATCCTCATTAAAGACTCCTAAAGAAACTGAGTTATAATTAGATGAGAGAAGATCCCACCCTTCATTTCCTATCTTTTGATCACTTATTAATGAAAAAGTAAATTGCCCTTTCAAAGCAGTTGCTAAGTTAGTCCTTGAAACATATATATGGTTCTTCACTGCTCAGTGCACTCAAGTGACCAAGATGGGGCAGAGAGAAGATGATGCACAAAGAGAAAAGACAAGAGGATATGGAGTTCATAGTTTAAGAGCTAAGGATTACTGTGACAGGTTGGAGAGTACCTTAAGCAGATGAGTAAAGATGAAGACAAATGCAAAAATGTGCATTGAGGAGGAAAAAATTATTTTTGCATCACAAAAACAAATTAAGGAGAGAGTTACCACTCCAAAAAATACTGGAATTAGCTCACTATTCAAAAGCAGGCAAATAAAAGGTTTGAGATTATCAGGAAAGGAACAGTAAACCAAAAAACAACAAGCCATTCTGTCTCAGACATCCTTTTATGGAGAAGCCTTTCCTTAGGATTTTTCCTCCTGAGAAGCTGGGAGGCCTCTGGAACAAAATGCAAACATTGATTATCTGCTGCTGTGGAATGCAACAGGTGCATCTGTGACTGGCCCATGTTGGATGTTTGTAATTAATGGCCAGTCACAGCCCAGCTGGCTCGGACAGAGAGCCGAGCCACAAACCTTTGTTATCATTCTTTGCTATTCTATTCTTAGCCAGCCTTCTGGTGAAATTCTCTCTTGTATTCTTCTAGTATACTTTTAGTATAATATATATGATAAAATAGTAAATCAAGCCTTCTGAAACATGGAGTCAGATCCTCATCTCTTCCCTCACCCCTGTGAACACAGTCACACCATTCCTCCTACGGACCATTTATGAACCCACACTGCATACAATCCTATTAATCCCATTTCAGAACGATCAAAAAAGTAGAAAATATGCAAAATGTTGTTGTGAGGATAATCAAAGACACGGGAAAATCTTCTTTGGAAGAGGATTAAGTAGATTAGTTTGCTATCTGAAAACTCGGGGAGATAGAGCAGCAACTTGCACAATTGCACATAGCATAAAGAAGCTGAAGAGGAGATTTACCCAGGGCAAAGGGAGAGAAATAGGTACCTCCAGCAGAATCATCATGAGCCAGGTGTGCCCAGGGGCCAAGAAGGCCAGTGGCATCCTGGCTTGTATCAAAAATGGTCTGGCCAGCAGAAGCAAGGCAGTGACTGGCCCTCACTTGAAGAAAGAAATTGAGGTGCTGGAGCCTATCCAGAGAGAGCAACAGAGCTGGTGAAGGGTGTGGAAGGTAAGTCCTGTGAGGAGCAGCTGAGCTCAATGAGTGGTTTAACCTGGAGTAAAGGAGGCTCAGGGGAGACCTTTTTGCTCTCTACAACCCCCTGAGAGGAGGCTGTTGTAAAGTGGGGATCAGCCTCTTCTCCCTGGTAATAAACAGCAGGATGAGAGGAAATGGCCTCAAGCTGCACCAGGGTTGGATATCAGGAGGAATTTCTTCGTGGAAAGGGTGGTTAAGCATTGGAATGGGCTGCTCTGACAGTAAAATCACCACCCCCAGAAGTGTTCAAGAAACAGCTGTGTGTCGGTGTTCACAGGGGTCTTAGGATGAGGGAAGAGACGAGGATCTGACTCCATGTTTCAGAAGGCTTGATTTATTATTTTATGATATATATCTATAAAACTACACAAAAAAGAATAGAAGAAAAGTTCTCAGAAGGCTAGCTAAGCTAAGAATAGAAAAGAAAGAAATGATAACAAAAGGCAGCTGCCTCTGTCTGAGCCAGCTGGGCTGTGATTGGCCATTAATTACAAACATCCAACATGGGCCAATCAGATGCACTTGTTGCATTCCACAGCAGCAGATAATCAATGTTTGCATTTTGTTCCTGAGGCCTCTCAGGAGGAAAAGCCCTAAGGGAAGGATTTGCATGAGAAGATGCCTGCGACAGAGCTGGATGTTGCTCTCAGTGCTGTGGTTTAGCTGACAAGGTGGTGCTTCATCAAAGGCTGGACTCCATGATCTTGGAGGTCCTTTCCAACACTAATGGTTCTAAAAGATGGCCTAGAAACACTTCCACTTGGCCAGTTCTTGTGCAACACAATTCCACAGCCTACAGGAGGCTTCCAGGAGGGTTGGTGGAAGAGTTATTTTTTCCTATTCAGTTCAAATTCTCCATAAAACATTCATTAAAACTAACGTTAGCATGCGACATATTTGATGACTGCATATGTTAAAGTTTTAGGAAAAAAACCAAAAACTGGTCATTGCCAGGTATTTCATTATTTGCACTTAGGGAACAATTCTTTATTTTCTACACATTTTAGTCTTTGTGTTCAAAACTACTGACAGTCTCTTCTGCTCTCATGAGAGGCAGAAGGAAAAGCAGAAGTATCACCTCAGTATCTCTCACCCACTGACCCCCTTCCCTGTGCATCAATTCTACTCTCTAGGGAACTACTCAACATCCATAGAAACCACCAAGAATTGGATACCTAGATATAGATGCATCTGTTTCCTGTGTGATACAAAATTTCACCTCATTTTGATCCTATGCCAGCTAAAAAAAGGATAGATGTGAATAGCATAAAAAATTCAGAAAATGTTCTGCCCACCTCTATCAGCAACCTAAATGCTGAAACTAGTCAAATAGCTGTTTGAAGCAAGCCTGCAATCTCACATGAATGTTGGACTATAACATGTAAATAATAAAAAAAAATTAATAAATGCACCAAAAAAGCAACCAAAAAAGCATCACAGGACACCAATCCAATAACCTGTCAGAGAACCAGCAACTGTTAGACGGATTTCCTAGTAAAGGCCTAACCATGGACTTCTTTGGAGCAGCTATAAATTAGTGTGCCATGTTCACAAACAGTTAGGAGTATGTACACCCATTAATCCATAGATTAATCCATAGATTAATAAATTGCTGAGGTTTATTCTTGAATTAATGAGCACAGTAGTTTTGTCTTTCTTCCCATCCAAAGATTAGTTGATGCCATTTTGAGCAGTTATTTTTGAAATAATGCATCAATTTATAATAAACATTGATCTCTTTCACAACTTTTTTTTTTTTTTTTACACTAACAGGAAGACACTGAAAAGATTAAAGATCAAGGACCATTCATTTAGTATAAAGGATTCCCTCTTCAAAAATCAATTCGACAAGGATTAAGAAAATATAAAAGCATTCCACACACTATTCTGGTTAAACTGAACTCCTTCTACAGCTCCCTAAGAAAGCAGAACAGAGAGGCATAACTTTCATCACAGGAAAAAAATAATATAATATATGAAGACCAAGCTCCAGCTTGACCTTTATCTTCCTAAGTGATAACTCTCAAAAGTGACCAAAAGGTTAACTAAATTCTAAAAAGGTCATCTGTCTTTAATCTGGCTATATAGATCCTTTTCTGATGTTCAATAGTACACAGCTACTGTTCATTAAATATCACCCGTCCATTCTGTGTTTCCACCTCCTGTTTCCAGCAGCAGTTAGATTTTTGTTCCGTCATATTAAATAGCTTGCAACTTTCCCCAGTCCAGCACATCTTCTGGGATAGGAAGTGGTTTTATGGTTATGTAAATAAATTCCCAACACTTCTCCTCCTACAACCATTCTGTAATGTCAGATATATACATATTTGTTCTGAGTACATCAGCGCCTTCTTTGCTCCACTATGTGTCCTTCATACTTTTCAGAGATAAGTCACCTCTTTTGCTCCTCACAACTGATGCAGCTCAAATAATTTTCAGCTAAGTCTTATTTCAAAGCAATTATATAACCCAAAGTTATACCACAAATTAAAGACTGAACTTCAAATTCAATGTACAAAGTAGTGTTATACTTTGGATCAGTTTCTTCAGATGTCTACAGAGTTCAGAATGAACTGTGAATAAGAATTTTTTTCCTTAAAACATTTTATTGCCATATTTGCAAATACATTCTGAAAGTTCACATGATCCTATTGAATAACACAGGTTATTCTTGTTGCTTTCTTCTCTTTCCTGATTGGTATTTTGCAAGTACTCTAGAGTTACTAACTACTACTAAAAACTCTAGTTATTCCAGTAAAGGTCAAAAACTGCAGGGAATGAAGCTTACCACTTTTTCCATCCTTAAAAGAACATCAGCAGGTCTAGTTCCCTCCTCTCTTCATTAATTATAACCCAGCTGATAAAGCATCAGAAAAAGTAGAGTTATCTCCTAATTTTTCATCAGGTATGTAATGAAAGCCATGAAAAAGACTCTAGCACTCCTCTGGTTAGCTTTCATGTTTTCTGCACATCTCCCTTCAAGTCAGTCTGAAATACAGTGAAGAAATTTTTGTTTAAAAATAAATTAATATATTTTATCATAGTAAACAGAATCCAACAAGAATATGTAGCATTAAAAAATAATTATAAATTAACTCTTCAAATTACCACCATTAACCTAAGCAGAAGTAATGTATCAGGTCACTCAAACATCTTGTTCCTGGATGGGCTTTTGCAGTCCTCCTTGCTCTTGGAATTAAAGAAGGTAAGTGACCCACAGGCAGATGGGTCACATATTCTTTATATAATATATATTTGCAAAATAACGCACGCTTAACTGTATAAATACTATATATATTCTCTGAATGCTTATTCTCTTCACTAAGCAATGCAGGAAGAACCAGAATCAACTTCCCTATCTAGACTAACAATCTTCCTCCATCTCTCTCCTAGCTATAATATAATAAATATAATACCATTGTTGTCATACTCCTACACAAGCTAGCTGGCCGTGGTCTGGATAGGAATACCCTTTGCTGGATTCAAAACTGGCTGGATGGCCGGGCCCAAAGAGTGCTGGTGAATGGTGTCACATCCAGCTGGCGACCAGTCACCAGTGGTGTCCCTCAGGGTTCTGTGTTGGGACCAGTTTTGTTCAATATTTTTATTGACGATATGGATGAGGGCTTAGAGTCTTTTATTAGTAGTTTCGCTGATGATACCAAATTGGGTATGAGTGTAGATCAACTAGAGGGGTGTAGGGCTCTCCAGAGAGACTTGGAACGGCTGGACAAATGGACAGAATCAAATGGGATGAACTTCAATAAGTCCAAGTGCCGAGTATTGCACTTCGGCCATAATAATCCCCTGTACCGATACAAGCTGGGGATGGAGTGGCTGGATAGTGCCCAGGTGGAAAGGGACCTGGGGGTGCTGGTTGACAGTCGATTGAATATGAGCCAGCAATGTGCCCAGGTAGCCAAGAGGGCCAATGCCATCCTGGCCAGTATCAGAAATGGTATGGCCAGCAGGAACAGAGAGGTCATTCTTCCCCTGTACTCGGCACTGGTGAGGCCTCACTTGGAGTACTGTATCCAGTTCTGGGCCCCTCACTTTAAGAGGGACGTTGAGTTACTTGAGCGTGTCCAGAGGAGAGCAACAAAACTAATAAGGGGCTTGGAACACAAGCCATATGAAGAGCGACTGAGGGAGCTGGGGTTGTTCAGCCTGGAGAAAAGGAGACTAAGGGGTGACCTCATCACTCTCTACAACTTCCTGAAGGGTGGCTGTAGTGAGCTGGGGGTCGGCCTCTTTCTCCGGGCGACAACGGATAGAACAAGAGGACACAGTCTCAAGTTGCGTCAAGCTAGATGTAAGTTAGAAGTAAGAAGGAAATACTTCACAGAAAGAGTGGTCAGAAACTGGAATCATTTACCCAGTGAGGTGGTAGAGGCATCATCCCTTGAAGAATTTAAAAAAAGACTGGATGTGGCACTTGCTGCCATGATCTAGCTGAACAGTTAGAACATCGGCTGGACTAGATGATCTTATAGGTCTCTTCCAGTCTTGAAAATTCTGTGATTCTGTGATAATATATTGATAAAATATTGATATATTACTATAATAATATAATTAGCCCCTTTATTATTATGTGCTCTTGGCTGGCAGTGTTGAGGTTGATCAGAAGGGCACCAGGGTAATTAAGAAGTCCTTCAAGGCTCTGGGTTAATTGGTTGGTGGAACAGGATCTCCACACAGGCTCTGCTCAGTCCCTTCAGCAGCAGGGAAGAATGATGAAAGGAGCAGGAGAACCCACACTATCAATGAACAGCTGGTGTCTTCAGTGGAAATTTGGGTTTTTTGGATCATGGGGGCAATTTTTTTTTTGGCACTGCTAGAATCAGCTGGCTCCATCTGCCTAACAAGGGCAAAAGGATTCTAGACCATGAATTATTGGGACTGATGGAGAGGGCTTTAAACCAGGTTCTGCCTGTCCCAGGGACTGACAGACATATGTAAGTCCATATTTTCTAGGTGAGAAGCAAAAAGTGGTTCTGAGGCTCCAAGCAAATTTAGGGTCAGTGTGCTGAGGAATGCTCACAACACCACCTGGAATTCTGTCCTCTCTATTGTTCTGAGTGCTGTACAATCCTTAGCATGGAACCTAATTTCTTAAGCAGCATATCAGTCTGATTTCTTCAGAGAACAGTGGAAAAAACATGCTAAATCCTGTAACTCTCATCTGCAAAGGGATGTAAATTCTTTCACGTTCATTCCCAGGATCTGGGAATAAACCACAGTTTATCTCCTGAGACAGCAAAATCAACAAAACTGGTTGATCCCAATATAGAAAAGGGTGGAGCTAAGGAAGCTGTAGGCATCCCACAACCCTGTATGCCCACAGAGGACACCTGGTTAATCCATGCAGTTGTATTTCAAGGGAAATGCTGGTTTGTGGATCAGTGGGTGCATGAACCTGCCTCACCACTCCTGCCTCTCACTAGAGACACAGCTCTCATGTCAAAGATAATCCAGTCTCATGAGTCAAAGTGAAAGGAAGGATGGTTTGTCAAAAGCAAATGAGCAGAGGAGAGATGAAAGGGATCCCAGACCTCAGATCTAAGTTTAATGTTGCTAAAAAACAGTAAGAAAAGATCAGAATGGATAGGCATCACAGACATCTTTTATGGAAAATCCTTTCCTTGAGATTGTTCCTCCTGAGAAGCTGGGAGGCCTCAGGAACAAAATGCAAACATTGATTATCTGCTGCTGTGGAATGCAACAGGTGCATCTGGGATTGGCCCATGTTGGATGTTTGTCATTAATGGCCAATCAAAGTCCTGCTGTGTCAAGCCTTTGTTATCATTCCTTCCTATTCTATTCTTAGGATTTTTATCAGAAGGCTGGCTTTCTTCTATTCTTTTAGTATAGTTTTAATGTAATATATATATCATAAAATAAATCAAGCCTTCTGAAACATGGAGTCAGATCCTCATCTCTTCCCTCAACCTGAGACCCCTGTGAACACCATCACAGATAGAGATAGCTGAAGAGTTTTATATCTGATTCTGCTGCCTACAAAAATCAGTCTAATAGTAAAATTACCAGGGTTTCACTTCTGTCATCCAAATCCAACCCTTAACCATTTTTCCTGCAGGATCTGTAAGAAATGGGAAAAGGTTCAAGGGATGAGCAGCACACCATGTGCTACAGGTCAGCATCCTAAGCCTAGGGTGCATTTGAAGTTAATTATCATGAGAAAATTATTTTAAAATGAAGTATCTGCAAACCCTGGGCTTGAGCCTATTGGAGACATCACCCTGCAAGAGGGACCTACCAGCCCACCTGTTCATATTTTGTTGCAAGAGGGCAAAGAATTAAGAGCTTCAGTCTTGACATCTTCATATCTACACAGTCAGCTCTCAAACACTGATTTTTCAAAGAAATAAATCACTGGTGAGGAAGATGCAACATACCAGCCCACACACCCAAGAGTGTGGCATCCCCAAAATATAAATATAAAGTAGTCTCAGCAGTGAGAAGGCCCACAATAATTAAACCACTTTTTGAATCTTCCAATGGCAGGCTTGTTTGCCTACATCTCAGCTCCTGAATGGAGTGAAGGAAGACAGATATTAAGCAAGAAGCAGGCACTAGGGAAAATAACTTCCTCCCCAGCAAGATTAAAGGCATTTTTACAGAAAAAGACTTATAAGAAGCAGTTTTACTGTATGCAGCAACAATAACGAGGTGCCTTACAGACAGCAGTATGAAATGCAATTTCTTTCAAATTAAGTAAGGTTATTTTCATCAGAAAAGTTCAGAGACCTTAACCTTTATGAACAAAAAAACCAAATCTGTAAGCAATTTTGAAGTGGACTTTTTCTTAAATAAAGAAAACCAAGACTTTGACGCATCAAAAGACACAAAATTGCCTACATAACAAAAAATAAATGGTTATGTATCGGTAACTTAAATTTCCAAGAAAGCATCTTTGCTATTGACAGAGATAATCGCCAATTCCTCAAATCAAATTTCTGCTCCACGTTAAAAGAAAAAGAACAGGTTGAAACAAAAAAATCCATTATCATACCAAGATTTGAACTCAACAAAACTTGGAAGGGTGGCTGCCTAATCCTTTTATGCCTCTTCCAAGAGAAGAGGCTCACAGTCTAGAGCAGTATTGTCTCAGAATGCATCCAGATGTCCTTTTGTAAAGCAATACATAAGCAGAAAAAAAAACCAAAAAACCCACCTAAAACTTAAAAAAAAAACCCCACCCAAAACTAAAAAAAATAACCAAGAAAAAAAAAAAAAAAAAAAAAAAAAGAACAGGGGGGGTATCAGAATAAGAACGAGAAATATTTCTCTCCCTCTACTCAGATCTCTGAAATAGGGGTAGGGGGTCTCTCAGAGTCCTGATCAGCAGCCCAACAGCTTTCAGCACATTCTCAAGTTGAGCAGCCATCAGACAAACCTCTCTTAGGTCTTTAAAGTCTGTGTCCCCTGCTGCAGCTGGGCTTGGCCAGCAACATTCTCATTTTCTTCCTTTCTCATTGCCTCACCACATCACTTCATCCTCCAGAGCCCTCCTCAGCCTGAGAACACCAGGAAAGGAGATATTCCCCCTCCTTCTTTGCCACGGAAAGTAAAATATGTCCAAGAGTGCAGCAGCACCGAGGATATCAAATACAATTTCCCTTCCCTAATATGACTTAATATTACATAAATTTAATATTACATATATTTATTACTACATTCAGCTTGCCTGATCAGCAATATATTTGTCATGCACTCTGACTGCACTACTCCAGATGCTAAGCAACAAACCTGTTCCTTGAAATTTCACCTGAACTCACTGCCAGTTTGCATGACAATTATCTAAATCAGAACCTTTACTTCCCTGTGTAATATAATATAATGTATATATTTATATATAAATATTTAAATTAAATATATAAATACATATTGTATATATTATATATATTATAAATATTTTATAAATAAAAAATAAACACCCGTATATCCTCTTTTCAGTCAGCATTTCCTGCCAGTTGACTGGCAAGGTCTGCTGTTCAGGAATTCCACTCTGGAATCCAGTTTTTAACAAGCTCTACATACTACATAAGACTTTTGCTTATTGCACTAAGCAGAAGCTGTCAGGAACCACAGAGTCTGCAGGCATCAGTCTGTACAAATCAGCTGAAAGATCTCAAACAGGGTCAATAAAAAACAGTCAGCACAGCACACTGTCCAGCAAAAACACCAGTTCAGGTCCCAGAAGCAAAACAGCAACCACAGAACCATTTGCATCTCTTTTTCTGGGTTTGCACCTATTTTGGGGACCAAGGAGGAAAACTGCTCACGGAGGGCAGGATTTCATGCTGGGGACAGCCGAGCAGGACTCAAGGATCCCTGCACTGTGTTAGAGTGGGCATGCAGTGCCTTCCCTTCCGATTTCAGCCCTCTAAAGCCCACCCGGACCACACCAGCTGGGTTTTGTGAGGTTATAGAACCCAATGGGTTGCTGAACATGGAAATACTCCTTTTCTCATTACTCATCTTTCATTTGATAGTGTGAGTGAAGCCACTACACTCCTGCTGGGAGCAACGATTCACTTTCATAATGAAAACACACAACCTATTTCCTTCTCATTTCCATGAGGATTTTCTAAAGTGTTAACCCAAGGAAAAACTTGTAAAAAATAACTTCCTTGACTAAAAGCAAGAATAAAACCAAGTAATTCCAAGACATGAGATCTTATCAGAGAAATCATACTCCTCACTTAGCTCCCTCTCTCTTCCCAGTGCCAGAAATGTGCTGGTTATGGGGAAGAAGATGCATTGGTCATACTGGTCTTCTTATAACTTTTTTCACTGCAAAAGAACAGCTAGAAGCAGGGAAAAGAAATAGCATCTATAAATGAAAGTAGAACCTAAGCCTGAACTTCAGTACACCAACTTGTGTCCAGTTTCCCAGAAATTAATAGGTCTTGATCTCAAGATCCCTTCAAAAAACTTCAAATACGCAAGACTTCAGCTATTTCTGCAGTATAAAAACTTCATTAAAACTTGTTTTGCCTTTCAGAATTCTAGAAGATAAGATCATAGCAAAGGGTGGAACTAGGTTCATTGAGTATTTCCAAGAAAACTCAGTTCGCACGGCCAGTGAACTTGAATTAAGACATTTATGACCACACAAAGATGATAATCTAGTGAAGAATTTGAATACAGAGGAAGAGGGGAAGGACATGAGCATGTTAGAAATAGGACAATGAACTGCACAGTCATAAAAGCACTTCAAATTGTGCCATTGCTTGTTTCTACCACACTGAGAGTTAGAGCATCTTGATAGTTGAGCAAGTAAAACAACTAAGTCAGTGGCATTTTTTCATACATACCACTTTCATTTCCTTCAGCTCAGCCTACCATTTGTCCTTTCATGTTCTCCTTTAAGCCACTGGGACAATCCACTTGTGTCCACAAAAATATTTCTTTTGCACTTAATTTTTTTTAATATGATTGTTTCTTCTTTACCTTATCTTTTGCCTTTTCTATTTTTGCGTACATTTTATGATGTCCATAACAGCACAGTAGTGCATTTGTATAATTTATAATACATAAATTTTTCCCTTTTACAGACATGTAGTCAAAACATTTAGAGAGCTGCTCTAAATGGTTCATCCACCCAAGAGTAACAATCTTAATATCTGTAGGGTATTTACACTATTCGCAAACATCCAGAACTACCACAATTTTCTGTTCCACCTCTAAACCATTCCAAACCACAAACAATTCAATATTAGTACCATTTAAACACATATGGCTATAGCACAACTCAATCCCCGTGTTCAGTCTTCTCACTGTTTCTTTATAACCTCTGAACTGAGATAATCCATTTTCAAGCACTTGAGGAAAGTGAAGCTTTCTGTTACAGCCCTCAAACTGGCTAGATCAAGGCAGTGGCTTCCTGTGGATATTGAATGAAAAAGGGGGATATTTCTAAAGCTTCTACACAACCACCAGCACTCAACCATGGCAGAGAAAGTTTCTTAAATTCTTAGACTTCAGCCTGCCTTTAGCTGAAGAAAATCTCTTACTGCTTCACCCTTAGAAAAAAAAAGTTTTTATCAATATACATAGAAAACTTAAAAATTCTGAAAATATTACCTTTAGAGCAGTTGTTTCCTGCTCAGCTTCATTTCATCATTTATTATGCTTTGATTTTTTTTTTAGCAGTTTTATAACACTAAAAATAAGCAGAGAACAGAGACTGGCTTTTGTCGACCAAAAACAGTACCCCAGTTTTGAGGTTCAATATTTGGTACTGATTTGAAGGGAAATGCATGCACAGCAATGCTCCAAAATACCATCCTGCTCCAAGCCTACATCAGCTCCCTTGAGGCATCTTGGTGGGGTTTTGGTGGTTTTTGGGGGGTTTTAAGGCTTATGTAAGGACAGGGAGCCTTTGCAGTGCACGAGCACAATGCCCTGGCAACAGAAGAATTCACTAGACCAGGTTTCTTTAAGCCCCATCCAGCCTGGGGCTGAAACATCCATAGCTTCTCTAGGCAACCTGATCTGGTGTCTCATCATCATCACGCTGAAGAATTTCTTCCTAATAGTTAGTCTAAATTTTCCCTCTTTCAGTTTAAAGCCATTCCCCTTTGTTCTATTGGACAGATATCTTTTATGAAAATCCTTTCCTTAGGATTTTTCCTCCTGAGAAGCTGGGAGGCCTCAGGAACAAAATGCAAACATTGATTATCTGCTGCTGTGGAATGCAACAGGTGCATCTGTGATTGGCCCATGTTGGATGTTTGTAATTAACGACCAATCACAGCCCAGCTGGCTCGGACAGAGAGCCGAGACACAAACCTTTGTTATCATTCTTTGCTATTCTATTCTTAGCCAGCCTTCTGATGAAATATTTTCTTCTATTCTTTCAGTATAGTTTTAATGTAATATATATCATAAAATAATAAATCAAGCCTTCTGAAACATGGAGTCAGATCCTCATCTCTTCCCTCATCCTAAGACCCCTGTGAACATGGTCACAGTCCTATCACATACCCTTGTAAAAAACCCATCTCCACTCCTTTAGGTACTGGAAGGTCTCCCCAGAGCCTTCCCTTCTCCAGATGGAAATGTTCCATCTGTCTTAGCTTGTCATGATTACAGGGGAAATAAAACCCCACACCTTAACAAAGGCTTATAGGGCAATGGGAAACGACCTCCAGTTGCTCCAGGAGAGGTTTAGATTGGGTATTAGGACAAAGTTCTTCACTGAAACGGTGGTCAGGTATTTCTCCAGTCCACCCAGGTAAGCAGTGGAATCACCATCCCTAAAAGTGATCAAAAATATATGTATGCCTATGTGGTACTTTGGGACATGTGGATTAGTGGTGGATTGCAGTTTCCCTGGAGGTCTCCTTCTCTTGCCTTACTCAGCCCCTGTTCACCTTTTGATAGTAAAAAAGGAAAATATAGTTTGATAAGCTGTCCCCAGGCAATGCTCCTGTGCCACCCAAGTTTTCCTCTGCAGCTGCAGAGATCCTTCTATAAGTTTCCAAGAGGTGGTGTGGCTGTGTGAAGAGCTGTTCACCCCTACATCTAATTTTAGATGGACGTACATGCCACTTTCATTTCCTTCAGCTCAGCTTACCATTTGTCCTTTCATGTTCTCCTTTAAGCCACTGGGAATTCAAAGCTATTCCAAAGCATAATTATAGCAATCTGCATATAAAAGGCTGTATGTCCTACAGACGGTTCAGCTACACTAAAAAAAACCACCAACCTCTTCCATTGAAGAAAAAAATCAGGAGTTAATCCCACAAATAGGATTCAGTAGTTATGTAGTTTTCACCTGATGTGAACAGCCTATGGATTCGTAATGCCACCAGAAAATTGTCTAAGCCCCTGCATTAAGTCAGTCTGAGTGCATAAAGGAATTGCAGCTGCTACAAGGCAGCCATGGCTGTGGCAGACACCTCTTATGAAAAAGCCTTTCCTTCGGATTTTTCCTCCTGAGAAGCCTCAGGAACAAAATGCAAACATTGATTATCTGCTGCTGTGGAATGCAACAGGTGCATCTGTGATTGGTTTCATGCAGTTGTTTCTAATTAATGGCCAATCACAGTCAGCTGGCTCAGACTCTGTCCAAGACAGCTGCCTTTGTTGTCATTCCTTCTTATTCTATTCTTAGTTAGCCTGTTGAGGAAATCCTTTCTCCTATTCTTTTAGTATAGTTTTAATGCAATATATGTCATGAAATAATAAATCAAGCCTTCTGAAACATGGAGTCAGATCCTCATCCAAAAACCCCTATGAACACCATCACACATGGCTCTAAAGCTTGCTGCAGGCTCAGGTGCTCACCCAGGGTCCCAAGTAAAACCCAGCAATGAGTGGCCTGACAGTATCATATCACACTACTGTTTAACAAAATTGAGATACAGGAATATAGCCACGTGCTGCATCACAGTAATCACTTTTCTCATAATGTTCCTTACATTGAAGATGCAGAGTTAACCTCAAAAATGCTCAAAGTAATTTGGGTGTTTTTTATTCACCTTACTCCATTTGCATACTCACCTTAAAATCTGTTGTCTTATATATCAAGAGTTCTATTATCATTATAGTGCAAGGATTCCATATTGCCAGAGTTCCATACCTCCTTGATGTTTCTTGTAGGCATCTCCTCTGAGCACTGACTGTTCCTGCTCCTTGCAGCAGCCATCTGACTCCAGATCCCACCAACCCACTCTTTTATACCACTGCTCTTATTGGCCACAGGGGTGGCCTGTTAACATCAGGCCTGCTCCTGATCTTTAGTAATTGGTTCAGCTGCAACTCTTTGGGGGATAAGATTACATTCTGTACCACCTTCATTTACCCATACTGTATCCCCCTACAATTCCACCTTTTTCTTTTAATTACAGAGTTGCAGCATTTCTAGAAGTACATATTCAAATGAATTAACATTATGACATAGTCACATATTTCATTCAGAACCAATAATTTTGCAAATGTTCAGACAACATATTACAGTACAAATATATATTTCTGAGTGTTAGTTCAGTTTTGCAGCTTTTCTCAGTTTACAAAGTACTTTTCTTCAAAATCTTTTACACTCATATTTAACAAACACTAATAGCTGTAATTGATATATTTTACCAATAGTTTAGTAGTCAAGTCCTTATCCATGAGTTCACGGGGTTATATGATCAGATCCTGTTTCCCCAAATCCACGGGGTCATCCCAAAACCATGGAGTCATATAGTTTAGTCCCGAATCCACAGGGTCACATAGTCAAGTCTTTTATCCTGAATCATGTTGGAGTCACCATTTGTTGTCATTATATATCAAGGGTTCTATTATCAGTACATTGCAAAAGTTCCATATCACCAGAGTTCCATACCTCCTCAGTGTTTCTTGCAGGCACCACCTCTGAGCACTGACAGTTCCTGGTCCTTGCAGCAACCATCTGACTCCAGATCCCACCAACCCACTCTTTTATACCACTGCTCTTATTGGCTGCAGGTGTGGCCTGTTAACATCAGGCCTGCTCCTGATCTTTAGTAATTACTCCAGCTGCAACTCATTGGGGGAAAAGATTACATTTTGTACCACCTTCATTTACCCATACTGCTTTTTGTCTCTCCCACGCCTTCTGCCAAAGCTGCCAGCCAGGCCATCCTCCCCAAGGGACACACTGCAGGCAAAGCCTTTCTCTTTTTCTGGGAAGAGCCTGGGAATCAATGTTTGGCTGAGAAAAGCATCACAACAAATTAAAACAAATAGTATGAATTGTACCGGAGATTCACGGACTTGCAGCCTGGATATTTAGAAGTGTGGAGATTTATGACTTTTCTATAAAGCCTTATTGTGAAGAGACTGGAACACAAGATTTCATTTTAAAAATGGAAAAGATATCATAACAACTTAGGAAAATCAGTAAAAAAAACAGACAAAAGACAAACAAAAATAAAGAAATAAAAAACAACCAAAAGCAAACCCCAAAAACCAGGAACAGTATAACTAGTGCAACTAACATTTCTGGATTTATAACTTCTTAAAAATTAAAGGCATTTCTGTTAATGTTAATCCATTTTCATTTTTCTGTTCTTTAAAAAAATATTGCATGGATTTCTAAATTTTAAGTAAGATTTTTCAGTACAGGTTCAGCTCTGATTAATTTTTTCTAGGCCAAACAGCAGTGTTGAAATTAATAACAATGCTGCTTTACTTATAAACAAACTTTGAAACATGCCTCTGATTATAGGCAGTTCCAATGTGAGCATGTATTGGTAAATTTGTGTAGTGGGCTGATCCCAGCTCAAAGCCAGGAACCCACCAGAGCCACTCCATCATTCCTTTCTGAAAATGAACAAGGGAGAAAAAGTATATGAAGGTTCGTGGCTTGAGACACACTAAATATTGTCCCAGGGAAAACAGACTCGAATTTGGAATATTACTTGAATTTATTAATAACAAAATCACAGCAGCATAAGGAAAAGTAAAATATTAAAAACACCTTCCCATTACCCCTCCCTCCTTCTCCACTCTACCTCCTCCCCTGCAGCTCAGCAGAGAGGAGGAGGAGACAGTTTGAGAATTTTACCAATACGTGCTCACATAGGAACTGCCTGTAATCAGAGGCATGTTTCAAAGTTTGTGTATAAGTAAAGCAGCATTGTTATTAATTTCACCACTGTTGTTTGGCCTAGAAAAAAATTAATCAGAGCTGAACCTGTATTGAAAAATCTTACTTAAAATTTAGAAATCAACGCAATATCTTTCTCAAAGAACAGAAAAATGAAAATGGGCGGGGGAATCCCACCTCTGGTGCCTGCAGCACCTCCTGCACTGACCTTGGTGTCTGCAGAGCTGCTCCTCTCACATCTTCTCACCCCTCTCTTCTCTGACACAATTACAACTGCACAATAACTTTTTTTTCTTTTCCCTTTCTTCTCAAATCTGTTATCACAGAGGCGTTATCACCATTTCTAATTGGCCCACTTCCATATTGGGGCCACCTGGCATTGTCCCTGCTGGTCGTGGAGGAAGCTTCCAGCAGCTTCTCACAGAAGCCACCCCTGTAGTGTCTCCTCTTCCCTCCAACCCACTACCAAAACCTGGCCACAGGAACCCAATACAACTTATACTACAAAAAATGAAATGCTGGTAAAGTGATTGCAAGCAGGAGGAGAGGATTTCTCAGAAGATTATGACAGGCAGCATGCAGTCCTGATTAAAACTGTTTTCTTGCTTGTTATTTGCAAATGCCATAATTTCCCTTTATTTTAGAATCTCGTATATTAAAAAAAAAAAAAAAAAACAAAACAAAAAAAAAAAACTTCAGGCTTTTAACACAGAGACATTGAAGCATATGGTAATCCCAGTCCCAAACACTAAAATGTGCCTGTCTGTGCCAAGTCTTAATTACCAGCTCATTAACACTCAGGTGTCAATTGCTGATGGCAAAGGCAGTACTCAGTTGGCCTGGTTTCTGTCATGCACAATGTAATTAAATTGACCTCGGCAAAAGGAGCCCTGTAGTTGCCTGATACCACTTGGACACCCATTGCCTCACTAATCACAATCGTGTAATTTAGTGAATCACAGAGTGTAATGAGGGAAAGGCTCTGGAGAGTACCAAATTGTACTTGCATATGTAATAATGACTTTAAGGACAATTAGGGAAATAGTGGCTGCTCTGTTTTCTTCCAAGCTAATAATGAACTGCAGTAACTACTTGAGTTTCTATTGTTGATTTAGAACTTTAGCTGCTATTTTCTGTTTTAAAATAATGGTCAGAAGTAAATAAATGTTAAAAAAAACTTCTGCTGATTTTGGTGGAGGTAGAGGTAATTTTCTTCATAGTAGCTGGTATGGGGCTGTGGTTTTGGATTTCTGCTGTGAACAGTGTTGATAATTCAGTGATGTTTTTGTTATTGCTGAGCAATGCTTACAGTGATGGACATGTCACTACCCCTGGTAAGGGCTCCAGCTGTGGCACCAGCATCTGCATGTGACTTCACCTTGAGTATTGTGTTCAGTTTTAGCCACCACAACGTAAGAAAATGTAAAAAGCTTTGTCCTGCTTCTGGCCAGGACAGGGTTAATGATTTGCAGTGTCCAGGAGGGGCCATGGCTAGGAACCTGAGTTTATTTATTCTGTACTGCTATTTATTCTGTTTATTTATTCTGCACAGGGGGGTGGGGAGGAGGAGGGAAAAGGTCCCTTTCAGTCATGCCAGTGGTGAAAAAAGCAGCAAGGGAAGCCCTGGGTTCTGCGTGGTGAAAAATCACATGTGAGTGTCCACCCTCTGGTATCATTATTGGTTTTCTTATGTTTGGTTTTATTTCATTGCTGTTTCCAGCAATTGTTCTCATTTCAATCCATGATCTTTGCCTTTTGTGTCTCCACTTTTTCTCCCCATTCCTCCACAGGAGAAGGGAAGGGGGAGTGGGGAGCTGGCGAGCAGAGTGCGGTTTGGGGCGCCTCAGTGGGAACACTGCATTGGGGAATAGCATTGCTAAACCATGATCAGCTGTGATAAAATGTCCAAAAAATGAAAATGGTGAAGAGTCTTGAGGAGAAGCTCTAGGAGGAGCAGCTAAATTTACTGAAGAGACTGTAGAAGAGGGGGTCTCACAGCTGGCTACATCTTCCTGACAAGGGAAAGAGGAGGGGCAGGCACAGGTCTCTTCCCTCTGGTGACCAGTGGCAGGACTGCTGCAAGCCACCTCTGAGGCAGGGCAACCAGGTTCTTCATTGTTAAAGAATCCCTGGGATGGATTAAAACAAAATTATGTTAAATAACGGAGCAAAAAATTTCATTAGAACTGCTTTGAAACTGTAGCTGGGAAAATAAAGTAATTGATTGGAAAAGGTGTGTATAGCCATCCTGGGATGTATGGCCACCCTAAGAGAGGAAATTCTAAAGAGAGAAGTAGGGAAAGACAGGTAGAAGAGCTAGAGTGATATCCCCACACCAGCAATGAGTGTATGATTGTTGTCTGGGGTTGCAACATACAGTCCAGGTCCATTTGGGGTGGGGATTGATGTACACATCAAAAATTGGGTTTTTCACAACCCTGTTTTTTTCCAGTAAACACCCCAATACCTACCCCAGAAACAGGGCATGCATCTTCTTGGGAGACACTGGAAGTCTGGTGGCACCAAGGGGATGGGGGGTTGTGTCCATGTCTGTGTGTCCAGGTGCGCCTGGAAAAAGCTCCTGAGCTGTCACTGTCATATTTTCTGGAAAAATCCCTTTGCCAGGATTTCTTCTCCTGGGAAGCTGAGAAGCCTCAAAGAAAAAGAAAAACATTATTGTCTCATCTGCTTCTCCTGTGTTTTGCTGCTTTGGAGTGTGATTGGAGAGTGTTTATCTGTCGCAGACATTTTTTCACAGAAATCCTTTTCTTTGGGATTTGTGCATCTTCTGGGAGGCAAAGGCCCCAGAAGAAGGATGTAAACAATTGTTATCAGCTGCTGTGAAATGCAATAGGATGCATCTGTGATTGGTTCATGTTCCATGTGTACAGTTGGGGACCAATCACAGGAGCAAGCTGGGGACAGAGTCCCTGCACACAGAACTTTGTTATGGATTCATTCTATTCTATTCCTAGCTTAGCAAGCCTCTGCAACTTCTCTCTTTTTTATTCTTTTTAGTATAGTCATAATGTATTATATATCATATATCAATAAATCCAGCCTTCTGATCATCAACTAAGATTCTCGTCCTTCTCCCACCATGGAGACCTCCTCAGGTCACTGTAATATTTATCCAATATGCTGGATAATTATCTATACTTAATGACCAATCACCGTCCAGTTGTGTCAGGACTCTGGAGAGAGTCACGAGTTTTCATTATTCTCTTTTAGCCTTCTGTCTGTATCCTTTCTCAATTCTTTAATATAGTTTAGTATAGCATTCTTTTAATATAATATAATACAATACCATAAAATAATAAATTAGCCTTCTAAGAACATGGAGTCAGTTATTGTACGAATGCAAATACTCAGTTTAGCCAATAATTAAATAATAAAGCTTTCTCTGGGCAGCACAGAGCTTCTGAACTCTTGAGAGAGCTTTCTGCCTTAGGAAGATGAGGCTTTTTAAGACTGAGTTCATTGTATTGAAGGTTTTGTGCCTAAATGAAGCCATCAGCATTTGAAGTCTATGTAATCTTGACCTGCTTCTCAGCCAGGATCCAGACAGCACTACCACTCATTCCAGGGCTTCTTCAATTTTAACTTTGCCTGATACAATTTTCTCTTTCCCTGTATTATTTAGCAGCTTACTGCCATATCCTAATGGGGTCATCTAATGTTGATGTCTAAACTTAAATGGGATCAATCTAGGCTACGACATGCAACAATTCAAACTTGCAAAGTTCCAAAAGGGCAGGCACACCTAAACTTCAGTATTTTGTCTTCATTAGTTCTGAAGGCTAAGAGTCCCCAGATGGATCTCTGTTCTTACACAAGTAGTGGAACAGCAGAATTTATATTTTGGTGAAGAAAAGCTCAAATTTTCTGGCTTTCTCCATCCCTGCTTACCCTCTGTCACTGGGCCATATTTCCTACACATCTTTTTTATGAAGTGCAGCTGAACTTCAGTACCACATAGACTGGGTTCCCACTTCTCATTGTTGGTTATTTTCCCTTGTGGTCCTTTTTGTTTGGTTGTCTAAATCCTGCTACTGCCTTTAATTATTAAACTGTTACAACTGGGTATCCTATGTGCTATTTTTTAAAAAATATTGATAAAAAAAATCTGATTTTTCTTTATCCACACCCAGTATGGGTGAGAAAGAGTATTTTATCTTTGTACTGATTCATTGCATGCATTTCATTAATCATCAAATCACATAAAATGAAGCAGAATTTTTTATTATACATATGAGTAACCTTTTTGTATGTACTACAGAATGCCAAATGTATTTTTATGAGGAAATTGAAAGGTGTCAATTTGTAACACATGCTGAAATGTAAAAATTCAAGACTCTGCTGCAAGTGCTTTGCATATAATAAAATCTGCACCTTAGATCTTTCTTTTACATTGACATCAGTGGGTTATCTAAGCCCTGGGCTTGTGCATGATTGATTCAGTTGTCACAGTGCATGGTTAAAAAGCCACCACCAAAGAGTGCAAGCCATCTGATGAAGAGTTACTGAACAAAGGAAAGAGTTACAACGAACAAAGGAAAAGTGAAAACTTTAGTTCTCCAAGAGTGAAGTAAATAGATCGGCTGACAACTTTATGCAAAACACGTAGAAGGAACAAAATAATTTCTAGAGATGTTACAAAATCTAAAGAATAGATGAAAGCATTTTGTGTGATGGTGTGTTTATTAAAGATTGTGAATTCTGTAAAAGTGATCCATCTAACAAAGAGAAAGCAATGCTGTGCAGAGATTAGGAACAAAAGGGAAGGATGCTTCTTGAGGAGTGGCAGGCCATCAAGGAAAGCTACTTCCCAGTGAAGTGCTAACAGATGTAACACATGAGACTCCATCAGTTGAAAGTCACACAATCTACAAACAAGTGGAATTCAGCATTGTTTCATGCATAAGTTCCTACCTGCAAAATAGTGCTCAGCATGGATTGCATAAATATGCAGCTAAGGGAGACAGAAAAATTCACGGTACCCTCCCAGCAGACATCTGTAAATGTGTCTCCTGTTTGTTGAACAAAGAAAGCTTAATGTTGAAATAAAGATGATGGAAATGCTGCATTCATAATTGTGGGAGAAAGGAAGTCAGGCTCTTTCTTAATGTAGCAACTTGCTTTTGAGAAACATTGGTTATTCCCAGCACCCTTTGACCTGTGATTGCTCAGAACTTTTAAAAATCGTTGTTTGGAGACAATGCCCCGGTTCCAGCCAGGACAGGGTTAACTTCTGCAGCATCCAGGAGTGGGATATGGCCAGGACCCAGAGGATATTCTATGCCATCTGATATCATTTTTAGGGGGAGCAGAGGAAGAGCTCCCTTACAGTCTGGGGCAGAGGGCTGTGGTTGGGTGTTGTCAGGCTCAGTGGTGGGTGTTTGCGTGGGATTCTCACCCCCTCCCCTCACACTTTTGCTATTAATATTGTTGCTGTTTATTTCCTTTTTTCCTTGCTGCTTCCAGTAAGTTGTCCTTATCTCAAAACATGATCTTTTCCTTTTGTGCCTCCAGCTCTGCTGTCCATCCTGCTGCAGGGGGAGAGTGAGAGGGAGCAGGAGTGAGCAGCACAAGGTTCGGAGCGGTTTCAGTGGGAAAACTTAATTGGAGGATTCCACCCATAAACTGCCATGAAGCACTTTTTGATAAACTTTGCTTTCAACAGCTGATTTCTTTTTGTCTGTGAGTTGTGAAGGATCCACTCTTCAGCCTGGGTACAGACCAAAGGATAGTTTTGTCAGATTAAACCCTTTTCCTGACCTAGAGATGGGGCAACTGAGATGTGTTTTAAAAACTTATATTCCATTTTCAGTCTCATGAGAAGAGTGAGGCAATACAGATGTTATAATTCACACCATCACAATCAGACGCCAACTATTTCCTAATTACAATATACTCTAAATGTTTCTTGGCCTATCACCTTTAGCCTTACCATGCTGTAAATGCTTTACAGCCAATCATCAAAAATTAACCCGTGTGGTCTTAACTTCCATGGTTCTATTTGTCCAAAGTATCTAGTCTTATTTGCAAGGCCATCCTTTGAAACTTGTTCCTAGCTCCATTTCTCTCTCAACAATGTTTGTCCCATTCCATGACATTCCTAAGTCAGTCATTTCTCATCTCAAGGTTTGCATACAGGTGCACACTATGTGAGCCTTCTGTCAGGCTTTGAGAATTTTCCACAAATCCATTTCCCACACAGCTCCACAGCAGGAATGGGCTGCTCCCCAGCTCATTCAAAGAAAGGCACCCAAAGGCAGGCTCCATGCTGAAGTCCCAGCAAAGAGAGCTCTCTGTGCAAAGAAGATGACGGTGTTATCCCCCAAACAGGAGAGTTGGCTGCAATCTTCCGAAACTCCAAACTATCATTTAGTGTTGTAGCTATTGCATGGCATAAGCACACGTAAACAAACCTAATAAAAATGCCTAATAAAATGCCATTTAAAAGTGTCCTCCATTCAGTTTTTGAGAAGCAATACACTATAGTGATGCAGACAGAAGTACTGAGATATGAACACAGAATTTGCCCCATATTCCTCAAACAACATTATTGGTTACTCATCCACCACCTGTACTGTCCATACCACTCAATTTCTACTTTGTTTTGCCTTCCCTTAAGGAAGTAAGCCCTAATTTTGTCTGTGTATGTTTATCCCCTCCAACCCAGACTCCCACACTTTCTGATCATGACAGCTGCTGGTGATTTAACATACAAATGGCAGCCAGAGATGAGCAGGCCACAGGGTGTCATTTTTTATGCTATTTTATCTTTGATTCTGCCCATTCTCAGGGCAATAAAGAGAAAGATGGTACTGATATAATTCAGGGTGATAAGCAGATCCTTCTGACTTGAACAGGCTTCTTGTGATCTTCCATATTATTTAAGGGTTCAAAGCCTGCTACGGTTTTGATCTTTTAAGAAAGACATTTTCTCCCAATTTAGCTCCTGTGTGTTGAAAAAGTGCAGGGGGAATACAACAGGGTGTTAAAATACAAGATCAGTCCAGAGAGATATTCTCACCAGCACCAAGACAGAACAGTGTCTGCTGCTCTCCTCTTTCTTCTTTGAAAGCCCTAAGGGAGCACAAATCCTGGGAATGGGATGGGAGCAAAAAGAGATCTCTACTTGTAATAATACAATCTGGAATGATATAATCTATTATAGTCTGGATGGCTGATGACAAATTGACAAACTTCTATTATGATTAGCCTATCTCAAGAATGCAGAGTGATTCATTCAGATAGCTTTTTATATTGGCTCATTTCTTCTTCCCTAAATTGTGAGCTCTGTGCTACTCCTTTGAGAGGGACAATCCTTCACTTTTTAATTCAGCTTGCATTCATTGATTACTTATTATATATAAATATATATTATAATATATCTAATATAATATGATATAATATATTATAATATAATCTGTAATACTATAACATTTACATATAATATAATATAATATAATATAATATAATATAATATAATATAATATAATATAATATAATATAATATAATATAATATAATATAATATAATGTAATGTAATGTAATATAATATAATATAATATAATATAATATAATATACATTAGAATATATTATCTCATAAATATGCATATATATTTATAACTATAAAATATATATGAATATATGTATATTAGACATAATATAAAAGTATAACTTATAGGTTATATATTTTATATATATATATAGTTATAAAATATAAATATACCATTGTAGTTCTACATAGATATTTGGTATTTTGATTAGTGTATCAATTTGCCCTCTTTACAATGGACCTGTCAGGGCAAGACGTTGACCTGTAGTGGCCTAAGAATCTACTTTTATGCTCCTTGGTTTATTTGGATAAAACAAGAATCGAAGTAGGATTTTACCTGCACGCCAACAAGTGCACAAAATTCTTTAAATGAAATTCTTTTCATATGTCTCCCATTATCTTATTTTTTCAAAGTACTTGGTCAGGCCAATTTAAATGTCTCAGAAGGGGGGAAAAAATTGGGTAAAGAGGAAGACAGAACTCAGATACATGTCTGCAAGATTTTCCTTTATAAGAGCAAGCCAGGACCGAGTGAGTAACGTGAAGACCTCAAGTAATATTAGTGACAACATATGCACAGGAAACATTCGTGTCTGATTTATTTCAAACAGCTAGTATTTTGCAATCTAAATACTCCAGTATTTAATAATAATATCAAATAAATAAAATTATCAAAACAAAGCTGCATCTCAAAATGAAATATTCTTTTTCCACCACGTTTGGGATCTCCCTTTCACAATGGAGGCATGTCATGACTGCTTCATTACAGTCTCTAGCAACAGGTTAGGTCAGCCTGTATTGGTGGAAACAGCCCCAACCCTGGGCACTGAGGGGTGGGCAAATCCTCATTTTTTACCAGCAGCTCTGTGAGCCACAGTCTTACTTTGTGCCTTGCCTGTGCCTTTGCATTTTATGATGCTGGAGTGCAGGCACTTGCTCCAGGGAAACAACTCAACTGGTATGGTAATTTTGTTGTCATCAACAGTGTGACTCAGGACAGACCTTGCAGAAAATGTATTCAATTGTCCAGAATTTCTGAACTTTTCAACTTTTGCTGAGTAAATACCAGGTAAGTCCCTCCCAGCAATGCATGCTCTTAGTGTAGGACTCTTAGACTGTCCTTTGTCATAGACATCCTTCATGAAAAATCCTTTCTTTAGGATTTATTCCTCCTGAGAAGCTGGGAGGCCTCAGGAACAAAATGCAAACATTGATTATCTGCTGCTGTGGAATGCAACAGGTGCATCTGTGACTGGCCCATGTTGGATGTTTGTAATTAACGGCCAATCACAGCCCAGCTGGCTCGGACAGAGAGCCGAGCCACAAACCTTTGTTATCATTCTTTGCTATTCTATTCTTAGCCAGCCTGCTGATGAAATCCTTTCTTCTGTTCTTTTGGTATAGTTTTAATGCAATATATATAATAAAATATATATATTGCATTAAAACTATAAAATAAAATAATAAATCAAGCCTTCTGAAACAAGAAGTCAGCTCCTCATCTCTTCCCTCATCCTGAGACCCCTGTGAACATCACCACAGCCCTTGCCACTGCTATGTCCAAATATTTTCTGGTAACACACTCATCTGCATGACCAGCATTTCAGGAGTGGTTTGTTCTTGGTCTCTCCCTTTGGAAGAAGAGAAACCTCTCTGTTGTACACCTCCTGCCACTCTCTGTGGCAAACACCTACTGAGCAAAACTTCTTGCACAGCATCACACACTCACTGGAGAGCACGAAAATGAGTCTGTATTTAATCAGTGGTAAGCCATGGGAGGTGGCAAATGTGCAAGAGGTGTTTAAATGCTCTTGCAGACTGCAACAGTAGAAAAGGAGAGAATCCTCCAGCTTGCTGTGTAGAAATTCTTCCAGGCTGGGTGTGGATGCAGAAATTCCGTGAGGTAGAAAGAACTGAATACAGATTTCTCACATCCTGGTAAAATATTCCAGAACCATTCACACCATACCATGTCATATTCATACCATCTGCCCAGGAAATCTTAGGTATCTAGTCTTTAACACCTTAACAAACATCTTAACAAAAACAGGATCCTGTTTTTAGGTGTTTGCAGAAAAAAAGTATTGAGCAGAAAACTACCAGACAAAGAAATGCTGTCAGAGGCCCTTTTTATGCCATGTGATCACAGTATTTGCTCATAATCTTGGCTGCTGAGGACAAATGCTTCTTTAATATGATGGGCTCTAAACCCAATTTCCTTTTCCCAACCCTCCCTAATCATCAAATCCAAAAGGATTTGGGCTCTGAGTGGAAAGATGAAGAGCTCTTCATTTTTCTCTTTGAAGCTGTCCCATTTTGAAAAGAATAATTATATATTCTTTTGACAGAGAGACCAAGGGCACCAAATTGCAGATTGCTCTCTAGACTGCTAGTTAGCTCATTAACCTGGATGTGGGGAGAGCTCAGCATGGCAGCACCCATGTGATTTTACATTATTTTCTTGCATAATGATTGTTGTGGTGTTTTTTGTTTTTTTTAAAATCCTATTATTTTGATTTAGGAATTAGGTTTTGTTCCCACCTCTGCAGTATGAAGTTTGTCAGTTGTGCTTCGGGAAAATAAGGAGAGTGATGCAGGCATCTGTCCTAACACTGGGGTATATTTTTGTTATTAATAAAGGATATGAAACCACGTAGAACAGCAGCAAATAAATCTATCTTAAAAAAATCTATCAATAAAATAATATTTAAAATAAATATTTTTTTCAATTTCCATATATTTTCCAGTGCTGAAAGTTATATTTGGGATGAGAACATAAGACGTTTTGAGTTTGTTTATTTTTTCCCCCTGAAGCTTTAAATCTGTGAATATTAGCAACGTGTTGAGTAAAGCAGTAGATTTAAATCTGTGAATGAAGAATTAAACACCTAAAAAGTTTGCATGCAAACAGTGGATTCCAGTTTACTCCAGACAGAAAGGAAACAGGAAAGCAATTTCCCTAGTCGAGTGAATCAAAGTGCAGACTTCAAATATTTTCTGTTACTGCATTTTATGTCCTTCTTGAACAGTGGTAGGTCTGGAAATTATTTATATAAGAAAAGAAAAACAGCTAGTTACTTGATTTTGCCTCAATTTTTTCCCAGTTAAGGGGTACTTCTTAGATCAGACTCACTAAATAGAACAAAATTGTATTTCTTTAATAATAAAATTAAATTTATTTCCATGTGTTGTAACATGGGAAGTGACAACAGGAATCAAAGTAGCAAAATTAAACCTAGGGGCCTTAATCACAGTTTCTATATGATAAGGGCTGCTTGAACTCCATCTACAATTATAAAAGAAAATTTTAGTTAGACTGGTAAATCTATTACTTAACTGTTCCTAATGAGAGGGAGCCCTCAAAAATAGCTGACATAAATTGTCAAAAGCACAGTGAAGTATCATCCTTGAAAAAGTTGCATTTGAAGAAGAATACATATTAATACATCTGGAAATAAATCTGTAAATTATTAAATGTTCACAATAGGATGAGGAATGTTCCAGAATGTTCCTGTCCCCAAGGAAGTGCTGGATGCCAGGATCGCCCCCCTTCCCATCCCCTGGAAACAGGTGAAAGAAAAATATGATCCCCTCCCATATATACCTCAGCCATTTCATTTCAGCTTAGCTGTGGTCTGATGTAAATGCGTACCTGGAGTGCCAAGAAAGAGATTAATTTTTTGTTTTGTTTCGGGGGTTTTGTTGGCTTGTTTGTCTAATTTTCAACAGATCATTTCAGGCAGCTCAGTGAGGTTTAATGATGTTATTACAAGGTATATTGCATTTTCCCCCTAGATTATATTAATTACCTATCTTTAACTTCCAGCACAGTCTCTCTTTTCTTTCTTTGTTGACAGCCAGAATAGAAATCAAACAAAGCCTCTCTCAAAGACTGAATGGCTGTGAGCTCCAAGGGCATCATTTAGCCTCATCTTCAGGGGGTTGAGAATGAGAATGTTTGCTTGCATTCTTCCTTTCTTTTTTTTTTTTTTAATATAGCACAAGCCACAACAAATATATTGCTCTCGTGGTGAAATCCTTCTCCTTTTGTGATATTTATGTTCCTGAACAAAACACTATTTAAGTATCAATTAATGATGTCTGTGAGACTAGGAAGAGCAGAGAATATTCTCTCTCTTCCTCTCTTTTTTTTTCCCCACACAGGAAAAGTGCCACACCACTGCTTTTCCATCAGCATCCCAAAACATTTCACCCTTAAATTATTCTGATACCTGGTTAGAAAAGCTGTAGTGATGGACATGGAATTACAAGGCAATTTTGACATCAGGCTTCATCTAAGTCATTTTTCCAGATTATTCTCAACAAATGAGAATTCTCCACTGAGGTGAATGTGCAAACCATTCAGAGGGCTGCTTTTACACTCCAAGTATGTTAGCCCAGCAAAGAGGATAGAAAACAACTTTCAGCCAAGCCTGAAAGGAGATAATGTTCTTAGGATCTCTTACTTTCAGAGCAAAACCTTCTGAAACATCCAAGAGGTTAAGGTTGATTTTTTTTTGCTTGTTTTGCTGATATTTTCAACCAACAACTAGGGCAGTGTAAGAATACTCTGTTCCAATGAATTTTTAGTTGTCTGAACTTCTGAATAATAAAAACATGAATCTGTCTTTTCAAGACTGCATTTCTGTCTTTATCTTAATAGAAAACCTAAACATTTATATCACTTAACATTTTGTGTTATTTTGCTTTGAGATAAAATTATCAGAAATATCTGTTTCATACTAACACATAACCACGTCTGAAGTTTCAAATATCCAAACTGGATTGTGCAGCTTTTTTAAAAGGAAAGCCAGTGAAGTTTCCCTTTTTCTGATGTCAAATAATTTTATTGCAGGCTGCTCTTGCTTAAAAAATGCATAAAGAAAGAAACGAAAACTTCCTTTTGCTCTCCTTCATATCACTGCAACTTGGGCCACTGCCTTTAATGGAATTAGGCTCTGATGCATATAAAATACAGCCTAGTTTTGCAGTCTGAATGTTTGTATCCAATATTTCTATAAATTAAGGTTGGTTTGGTTACATTCCCTTTATCATGTATGGTAAGACTCTGTCATACAATACATTGCTCTCCAGGGTCAGTGAAATTTAAAGATGAGTTATCCAAAATATGCTTCTAAGTTGAGCATCAGAACTTTAATCTTTGAAGTGCAAGTGTTTGAAAGCATTCACTTTTCTTAAATTTTTTTTTCCATACTGTGTGATATAGATCAGTATTTCAGTATAAATTCACCTATTTGTCTGCGTCTCTCTTCCACAGGAACGGTAAACGTTATCTCAATCCTGCTTGCAATTTTCGATATCTTCTGCTTGCCTAAAGTGGTTACCATCCAGAGGACACTTTAATCAGTGCTGACACAGTGAACAAGAAAGCTTTAGCACAGCATCTTTCATCTTGACTCAGCAAGATTTCCAGCAGTTGCATTTATACAGTTTTTTGACAAGATGCTTCCTAAGTGAAGTGTTTGCCTTCTGGAGAGCTACACCCACAGAGATTTCATTTTTCTTGATGTCTGTCAATATCATGAACTTTATTAACAAATTCAAATTCAAAAACAATTTCAGTTCAAGAAATCTGTCCGAGTTAGTTCTTGCTTATTTCTTACATATGAGGATATCTACAAAAACACAGATGCTCAACAATGGATTGTAATGCCTGTGTATATTTGTTTATATATATATATATGTATCCATTTCTTTGAGACAAAATAAAATGAAGGAGCTCTTTATGAAGAATTTGCTCTATGATTGTAGGGATCAGTGCAAAGGATTTGACTCACAGTTTCAGAATTTATCATAGCACAATATTATAATAAAGTCCTGCTGGCTGTCTTTTACGTTACTGCAAACAGAACAGAATAAACAACTTTCTACCCTTTATAGACATCTGATGCCAATTTTTTGCAATCAAATTGCAATACTTAAATGTATATCAAAAATGCTTATTTTGGCCCCTACACTTTTGTATAGGTTTTAATTCACAAGTCCAAATGCCATAAAACTTGAGACTAGAAGAACATGGAACAGTGGCAGGTTACGATCGCCTTTCTCCAGGTAAGACACACAAATATTTAACAGCCTTGCAAAATTGCAATTGCAATTTATCAGCCTAGGAAGACTATCTATTTATCCACCCTTTACCCTGAGGAATGATATTACTTTAAAAAAAGAATGAAACCTTCTATGAGCAGGTAACATTTTGGAAGTAAAAATAAAAATGAGTTGTGTGCTTGATTGTGGGTTTTACACATGAAGAAGGGGCTGAATTTAATTATTGAATGCAAAACTCCATTCTACACTAAGGAACAAGTCTTGTTTTGTAGTACCCTAACATGTGTTTCTTCCCTTTTGTTTACATTTATTGATAGGATCTGTAAGAAAAAAAATCCCCTGGCAACTTCCCAGAATTTGAACTATAGTTACACACACACACACACATACACACACATGTAGCTCCCCCACAACTATATAGAGGCTATAATGCAGGAATCTTTACAAATTGTATTCATCTGTGTATCTAACTTTACCTAATTTTGCAACAACATTAACGAAAAAGAAATAACTACTTAAAATTACTACACCTTGTTCCAGAAATTTAAGAATATGTTCATGGAAATACCTTCTCTCAATAGGCATGTTAGCAAAAACTTGCTTTAAAAAATTGGAATTCTATTTCAAGTAGTGAAATGTTTTAGTATTTCTAAGTTTTGCAAGAAACTGAAGTTTGATTTTGAAGAATTTTGATAGGCAAGCTGCTTGGAAATCTATTGCTACATATCTAAATCAGGAGTTTAAAAAAGAAAAAAAAAAGATTCACAGACCTGATTCCATATTGTTATCTTTTATAAGACCCTGTCTTCTCTGCTTGAACTCTAATTTACTCCAAAGACAATTATTCTCACAGGCAGCTTGTTCTATTATGCTCATAAATGGTAAATTGAGACATTAAATATTGCTTCAAACAACTAATTGAAGGATAGAACATTCTTATCCCTACAGCTGTGCACAGATTAACCCCTCCAATGCTCAGCATGCCCCACCAGGAGCATTACAGATCACCAGGACTGAGAGCTTTCTCTGTGCTTTTTCTCTGAGGCAACTTTAAGTACACTTAGATCATCCCTTACAGGTGTGGTTTTTTTTTTTTTATTTTTTGCACTGTCCTTGAAAACCTACAATGAAGAAGATTCCCAAACTTTCCTCATCTCGGTTTTATGGGCACCAATCTTTCCCCTTAATACCCAACCTAAAAATTTCCTTTTATTATTATTTTTATTTTTAATTCACTGTTGGGTCCAATATACAATGAGAGTCTTTCAATATTTGCATCAGAGGAGGAGGCACACACACACTGAGAGAGCTCTGAAGGCATTCACAGACCTGCCCCTGCTCCCAGCAGTGCCATGGAATATTTGGGAGATGCTGAACAAGGCAATTTCAAAGGCAGGTGGCCAGCTGCCCACTAAAACAAAGAAACAGCGCATCTCAAAAGCTCAGCAGCACTTCAGTTCTTCCTTTTCCTTGACGCTTCTGCATCCTACCATGACTCCCTCTAGGACCTCTCTAGGATGAACTGAGTTCGTCCCAGTGAACTCACAAGGATTTCTGTGTATATATGGGCCAATGCCAATGGTATTTAACATTAAATACAAATAAAAAAGATCAATGAATCTGTACATATATCATACTTGATGGAAAGAGTTTGGTTTTGGAAATGAATGACAGGACATGATATGGTTAATAATTTTTTCAGAAAAAAACGGCGTGCAAAATGTGAAGGGAGTTTCATAAAATAGAAACATTTTGGCTGTCCATGAAACAGAAAGTAAAATAATTTCCTTTCCCTCACAAAGACCAAAAAACAACCATAAATTACTATATATGTCTGTATTAAAAACCTAATTAGAAACAGGTTTCAGAATGGCAAGGACTTTCTTGCTTTAAAAGCAGAAACAAGAATCTAGAAATCTCCTTTAAATGAAATATTTGTCACAAATTCCATTGCTTTTCTTCATAAAATAAATGAAGGCTGTAGGCAACTAAAAGGTCTGCTACCTAGAGCAGGAGGAACATTTCACTGTTGTATTTGCTCAAATCAATAGCTGTTGAAGTGGTTTGAGGGATTTTTGAATTAGGTTTTTTATAACATACATTTTTAAAAGGATCTCATGAAACAATCTGTCATACGATCGTTCTAGGTGTGCACATTAAAGTGTTTTATGAGCATATTATTTTGTTTGGAATATGAAATTAATAATGGTAGGGTCCACTAGCTGTACAAAGAACTCATAGAATTTGATCAGGAATGTTGGATTCCCTGTGTATATTTGGATCCACAGCAAGATGGCTTTCATACAGGTGATTTATATACTCCTATCTAATAGAAACTACCATTACAGAGAACAAAATAACCCTAGAACCCACAAACAAAAATAAGAAACCTAAATTCTATTGCGACATAGCAGCGACCTCTCACACATTCATCCCACGGCAGAATTCCAAAATAATGGCATGATCCAGATCCCACTGCAACCAATGAAACATTTGCTCTTGTTTTACTTAATATTGAACCATCAGATGGAATTGGTTTGAATTTGGCTAGGCATTGGCTGACAACAAGGTGTGCTCTCATTCGCTTTCATTATTTGATGTATTAAGGTACAGTAAGGGAAAAAAAATCACAGCACAAAAAAAAAAAAAGAAAAAATTTTACTAGATTTTTACATTTAGTAAATGGTACTTAAACTCCATGGACATGAAAGTAGTTTTAAACTTTACCTTCGAAATTTTACTTTTTTCAATATTTCATAGAAAAGAAACGCTCTAAGATACCGTTTCAGACCACAGAATTATTACAGAACATAAAGATTATATGCAAGGGCTTAATCCTTTTCCCGACAAAGATGGTGGCCAACACCATTTGAACTCCCATGGGACAGGGGTCAGCTGAGAATGTGCCATGTTCCTAATTGGAAATCTCCTTTGTGACAAAAGAGTCTTCTGGCATACACTTTGCCTTTGTAATTTGAATTCTATCAACAACTATTCCTAGCCACAAGAGAAATATTTTTAGGCAATATATTTGTATAGTTTCACAAAACTATGTTAAAGAGAGATGTGTGGGTGGGTTTTTTTTGTGTGTGTATGTATTTATGTATGTATGTATACATATTTATGAGCTTGGGATGATTTTCTTAAAATACTTAACTTCACTTACATTATATCTTACATTGCAAAATGTACAGACACCCAGTGTTCTTTTTTAACAACATATACAGGTGAATTTATAGAGCCTTATAAAAGATTTTGTGATTCCAAATTAAAAACCATAGAAACATAACCAAAGTAATGGAGAGTGGTTTATACCTCTGATAGTACATAGCGCTCATTGGGGTAATATTGACAGCTGCATCTTTGGCATTGAAAATTCCTCACGACTTTTTAGACAAAATGTTGTTGCTTACAGCTTTTTTGTTTTTTCAAACAAGAAAAACAGGATCGACCAAAATACGAATTTTGGGGAAGTACTATTAAAGGTTTATTTTATTTTTGTTTTTAGCAAGGATAGCTTAGGAACCCTGAATTATCTTCTCGCTTTAGTGGATGATGTAGACTGTATGAATCCATTTAAAAATCAACTAAGTTGTACCACGCTTTTCGGAAAATTATATATAATATAATATATATATATTTTATATTTATTTAGAAGCTTTGAAATAGTACAGTAAACACTTTGCAACACGGTGTATAAACTACAGAAATGTCTTTGATAATTTTGTGGGTCTTCAGATTAACAACATTTTTACAACCCACAGGTGAAAAGAACATGATCACAATCTCTCTTGTAAAGTTGGAATAGTTTGGGGAACACTTGATCACACAAAAATAATATAAAACAGTCAAGTTTAAAACAGTGATATTGCATTTATAATGCACATCTCTTTTATCTGTACGATTGGCTTTTTGTGGTGAATATAAACATCTAAAGGGCTCAGTGACATTTTGGAGAGAGAAAGATATATAGTGCTGTAAACAGGCACACACTGATCAGAGAGGCAAGATCAGTTGCCTCTGAAGTTTCTACAGTTCTACACATTTCAACTCATTTCTCAGGCCTGCTGAGAGCAATTAGGTCCTATGGTTGGCCAGGATGTCTCCAACAGCACACAAATCCTTCAGTTACACAGAACTGGATGGCCAAGATAATGAAGTTGAAAGCTGATGCTTTTTGTTGGTCGACTTTCTTTTGTGCAAATCATGCTGCTTCAGGTAAGTCCTGTAGAAGTGACTAGCATATCCTTTTCCGTGCTGCAGGAAAGAAAGAAAGACACTTCTGAGAGGAACAAAAATAAAAAAAAAATTCAGTCTCCAACAGTTCTTAGGTTTAGGGTTTCTTAGGGTGTAGAGAAACAATCAAAACTTGTCACAAACTGAGGCTGGAAATTCCCATTATAGCAAACAGTATAATGTTGATTCACTTTTCAGAGAAAGCCTCTTTTTGAGGCTTGATAGCCTGAATACCAAATTTCATAGGTTGTTTTATTATTCTGTCTAACTTGTCATGGCAAATATTCCAATGTGCCTGTACAGAATCAGTATAAGGCAAATATTCAGACTTACAGGTGAAGTATTACTCAAATGTCACAGGCTAATTTTTCCCTAGTTCAGCTTGTTTTTTGAAGCAAGATCTAGAATGCCCCCTAAAATTCAGAAGCTAGTTTTCCTTCTCTTTCAAAGTGAACCATTATCCTCATCACTAAATGACCCTTCAGTCTGGTTTGACAGATGAAAAAAAATGGTGCATTAGTGCTACAATTCAAATTTCAGCATTTACTGTCAGGCTGAAAATTAACTCATGTTACACAAATGAAGAAGGTCAATGCATTAGCAAAGCCATATCCTAATCCAGCAGCTGCAGTAGCTGTATTACCTCAAGACACTGGCTAATTTAACTGTAATTGGGAGCAAAAGTAACAAGTGATTTGTACCAGCATTCAGGGAGACCCCAGGTTAAATTCTGATCTCAGTCACACATTAAACCAAAGAACTAACTCACTTACTCAAGTATTATAATTAGCATCAGCGCCACTCTTATCTGGTAAAACTTAGAGTGATAAAATCAGGTGTTACCTTAGCTCCAAACACACTAAATCCCTACCTGAAATTCAGTCTGATGCTCTGTGTGAAGTTTTACAGCTGAAACAAAAAGGAATCTTAACTTTCAAATGGATCTTTAAATCATGTACAGGTTGATGCTTGCGTGGTGACACATAAACACATCCAGTCTCCGTTCCATTTAACATAAATATATACATATATAAATATAAAAATATATATTAGCCATGCTTATTTCCTAGACATATATTCACCAGTAAAGGTATGAAATCTGGGTACTGTATCACAAGGAAGTTAGATTGGAAGTTAGATTACTTACAGGAAAATGTTACTGTGAGTGTTGGATGTTTGTCTGATCTAGCCTGCCTATGCTACAGGGTGCACACAGGAAAACGTGAAAAACATTTCTGCATTTGTTCAACCTACAGAAATTTGCCAGATGTGTTGTTAAAAATAAAACATCTAATAGACGAGGTTGTCAATGTTTCAGTTCTGTAGCAAATTAGTAGCAGAATTAGAAAGAATTTTTAAAAGCTTCTGCCAGGTGTTTTTTAAACAATGCTTTTAAGAATAATAAGATCAGAACCTTCACGATGCAGTAAATGATCAGATTAATCCAGTATCCAAATATATTTTAATGTATATTTTTTTAATATTACAAGAAACAACCATTCCAATAATGGTAAAAACAAATAACAGGACTTATATTGGATCTTTAAAATTTTTTTCCCAAAGTTCAGTCATCATTTCAGTTCTCTTGAAAATATTTAGGCATAGTTGTCTAGATTGGTGTCTGCCACTGAGGAACTCATGCTGCACTACAGACACAGGAGGAGTTTGCTGGGAGAAAGATAAACAGAGATGCAGCTGGGGCAAATACTGCTTTTATGCAGCACCACTGCCCCTCTCCTGTCTGACACTGTACTGATGTGGCACCATCTTCCAGATAATGCAGAGACTGAGTTACTGGCTGTGTCTGGCCTTTTGCCATGGAAATTGAGGCATTTGGAAATTTTTAATCTCCATTTAACATGCTTATACTACAAAACAATCAAGCCCTTTTATAGCAATAACTAAATATTATGCATTTAAGTTGCAGAACTACTGCAACTCTCCCCACCTACAAAAATTGTTGCTTTAAATCTTAAAATATCCTCTGCCAACACATAAAAAGCATTGGATTTTAAGGGCAACTTTTGGCTTTTTTTTTTGGTTCTGCACAGAAATTTATGTGCAAGCAAATCTCTGCATGTCTGTACCAGTTTCCGTCTTTTTACAGATGGGGAATATAAATCAGAGAGGTTAAATGGAAAGGAGGGTGGACTCAACTTAAAAAAGAGAGCAATGAAAGTTCTGACATCTGTTTCCAGTTCTCTGTGTGCGCATGCATGTGTGTTCATAAATAAGCTTTTAAATAACAAACACTAAGCCTCTCTGTATCACAATTTCTCCATCTGTAAAATGGGAATAACATTGCTTACCTATCTCCTAGAGGTGCAGGAAGGTTTAAATCACTATTCTTTATAATCCACTTTGAGATCCAGAGATGGCAAGTGCTATAGAAATGGAAGTATCACAGTCAGTGTAAGAGCTGGAACAAGAACACCATAATTTCTGGTGCCTAATATCTCCTCTGAGATCACAGCTCTCTCTTTCATCCCTGTTTTATCACCTGATCCAAACTCTCAAACTAGTACACAGGGAACCCTCAAGTCTGTGTGAGTATGGGTAGTCAGAAAAAAAGGCTTTAGTCACAAGCAGTTCCATAATTCTGACCATATAATTCATACTAATTGTACACATATTCTAACATTATTTGAGGTGAGCAAGATGATTGAAGATTCACAAGCATTACAATTAAAATTCTTAGGGTAGAGGATTTGTGCTGTATCGATTCTTCCTGGAACAACAAAGATTCTGAGCATTACAGCAAGAATCCTTAATGCATACAATTTATAGGGAATAAGATATAATAAGATAAAATAAAATAAGAAATAAAAAATAAAATAAAATAAAATAAAATAAAAAAATAAAATAAAATAAAATAAAATAAAATAAAATAAAATAAAATAAAATAAAATAAAATAAAATAAAAAACCGGCAAAAATATATTAAATTTCATTTGTTGCTCAAGACACCCTAATAAGCCTCCCATCCATAGTGAGCTAATTTTGTGTAGACTGATAAGGGAAGACATGTCAAGACATCAGTGGTAGTTGAACAAAAAAAAGAAATTAAAAATATTAACACAATAAACAGGAAAGAGAAAGCAAAGTATGCAATAATTATTCCTAGCTCATGGATCAGAAATGAACAGAAAATACTGTAAAGCCCCTGTCTCTTTAATAAATCTTCCTTTCACCTTGTTGCAAATCATCCAAACTCGATGTTGGATTACTACTTTATAACTGTGAGTACAGGCAGGAGTATTTGCTCTTATGGAAAAGCCTAGAAGGGATTGCCTGTGCTTGGAACACCTTCAAACTCTCCTAATCAAATTTTGCTGCTGCTTAGCAGTGCTAGCTAATCTAAAGGGGACAGAGAAAGGGCTCAGTGCTTCCCTCCGCAGCTGGCAACCCAAGCAGCAAAATAAAATCCATACTATAAACCCATCCTATACCTTTTATAACCATTGTCACTTTCCCTCTGGACTGTGTTTAAGAACTCCATAAGCTCCCACAGCATTACTCCTGCTCTTAGAGAGCAACTGCTGAGTCCCCCTAGAAGTGCCAACAGCCTAAAGATCCAAAGGAACTGCTAGACAATAAAATTTCCAAAGAATATAAAATACCAGGCATGCTGTTTCTGTTACAGCTATACCCCTGATCCCCCTTCACTTAGCAGAAAGATGACACAAACCCCTTTCTTTTAAATCAAAAACACCCCTGCAACAGCAGAACAGGGGTAAAGCCACTATGTAAACTCTTTTCTTGTTTCAGAGCTGCATTTATTAAGTTCAGACAATATCCAAGCAATATCTGCCTTCACATAGGCTTTGGTGCAAGCATTCAACTCACTGTCTTCTCTTGGTCCCCTGTACAAGCTGTGTGCCTCACCATGCCACACAGATCAAGCCTTCCCCATAGAATATGGCAAATTATAAAGGAGCACAGGGTGCTGTAAATTCCTGCATTTCACTCAGAAACAGCCCAGCTATTCTGGCTTCTCTTGCAGGGAGCAATAATTTAAAAAAGGGGTTAATCACCTCATATGCATGACGCCAAGGTTGGTTTTAAATCTGCGTTGTTAATTTTAAGTGTCCTTTATATTTTGATGGTTCCCCTTCCAGTCTACATGTTAACTGTAGCATATGAAACATGGCTCTTCACTAAGTCCCATCAGCTTCACCAGAACCAGAAAATGATAATTCTGGTGGACCAACCAACCAACCAGACTGCAAGTTCATCACTCCTGCTCTAAATCCACCCAAGCAAACAGAGACCGAAACCTAAGCAGCGGTAGAATGCGTTCTGTCAGAAATAACCTGGCTGCTCCTGTAGGCTTGGAGCTCAGACATCAGCTCCAAATATCAAATATCAGGCATGTTTTTGTTTTTTTTTTTTTTTTTTTTTGGAAAGAGGTGAACAAGTGAATGGGAATGCAGAGCAAGCTGCCATAGCTCCCTCACCCTTCGTAGTGGTGCATCCAGGTAAAGGGTGAGACACACGGCTGGGGCTGGGGCTGGGGGATGGAGGATGGGGGTTACTCTGCTGCCACCCATGCTCTGTGGATAAAAAAGCATTCCAGTCACTGCAAGGGTCAGTTCAGTATATTTTGCAATCCATAAAGTCTTTTTTTTTTTTTTCTTTTAAAAGTGATCTATTACTTAAAGAAGTTTGCTAAAGCATTGCTAATAATATTTTATGAATATTCCGTTAATGGCATTATAAAAAGAGAGTGTCTCACCCAGGTCAATAAACTTTGGCACACAAATATAAAAATAACATTTTACTCAGATACCTTTTGCTCATGAATAAGTTTAGGGGGGACTCTTTTTCCTTTTTTTTCAAGGCTTTAGCGCAAAGATTTTGTTCATCAAATCTATATATTCTGTAGCCAAATATTGGATAAAACTCCTTGCATTCCAGATGCCCATGTTTAATTTTACACAATTAATGTGGGTTTAATTTTTTACACAATTAATGTGAGTTTAATTTTACACAATTAATGTGATACTTTTGAACTCTGAATTAACAAATAGTTCGGGGGTGGGAGGAGTAAAAAAAAAAAAAAAAAGAAGGAAGACGGAACATACTTACTTTTGCATTTGAAAATATAGACAAATAATTCAGTAAGATCAAATCTCCCCCAATGTCAGTGAGTCTGCTGGCTTTGGTGATCACTTTAGGATGTGTCTGAAGGGCCCTGAAGGCCACTAAAGGTGTTAGGTGACAATGAGACCACGTTGTGTTCTGCCTGCTGAATTTTGGCATGTGACAACACAGGCAAGGCAGGAGAAGCTCTGTCATTTTCCCCAGGGTAGAATATTCCCCCCCTCATAGCAATATGGCATTCAGCATGGCTGAAATGCTCCTTCTGGCATCTGCAAAATCCTAGATATAAATATTGTTCCTAAAATAAACCCACAGCATTGGGACTGATGGGTACAATTACCCAGATTTCATGTGAAACAAGAAAACCAATTGTGAGCACCGGGTCTTCAGGCTGTGAATAAATTAAAGTAAGCCAAAATGCAAAAGTTTTTATTGCTGCACTGAAAGTTTTCTGGAAACAGGCTTGATTTTAGCTAAATAAATAATCTCCACAGGCCATTAAAATAATTTCTTCATTTGAGAGTATATATTTACTTCTGGAACAAATATGATTATCCAAAACAAAACCCCTGTCTTTTGTTTAAAGGAAACTATATAACCACATATACTCTGCTTCTCTTTCTCCTTTCATGGAGTGCATAACATTTCCATGTCTATATTCATTTAAATCAGTTCAAGAAAGAAGGATTCTCAACCATGCCAAAATTTGACAGTGCTGGATACTGCACTGACCATAATGCATTAAACCTGACAAGCAGTGTTACCTACTGCAGGGAAAGGGGGAGAGAGGTTTGTCCTTTGCTCTAAAGTACAAAACTGCCACTTTGCAAATTTGAACATCATGCTCCAGACCAACAACAGATTTTCAGTATTTTTACCAAAACATTTTTCACCAAATTGCTGATTTACACATATTGCCACTTATTTTAGCTTCAAGATTGGAAAATAGATAGTTAAAAAGTATTAAGGTATTTTCAGTGTTTGGAACATGCAACTATTTTGTTATGGAAAGTGAGATCCCCGATAAGAATGCTGACACATCATGACAGCCACTGAAATAATGTTTCTCTGGTGCTAATGGTTGATCTGAGATTTATTTGCTACCTGGACTTTGCTAATCCTCTGGAAAAGGAAAAAGAAAAAAGAAAAAAGGGAGAAAAAAAAAAAAAAAAAGCTTTTCGGTTCTTAAGAACAACTACCCAATTCCCAGTTCATGTAAGCAGTGACCTTAATCAACATGTGCTCTACATCAAGCACATGACTAAGAGGGATTGACTTTTGAATCAAGCCCTGGATTTTGTCATCAATGTTCTGCTGCACACAGGATACTTTCATGTGCATTTGATTTTCTGTTCTAAATGCAGAGAATTTTTCTTTTCCACCCCCAGCAACAGCCAGAGGCACAGTAGATGTCAGATTTGATTTATCTCTGTCTCTGATTATTTACTACCCAAACAATGCTTTTTAGTTACTACAACTCAGCAGAGAAAAGCACTAAGCTGTATTCTATAATGTACCATAAAAACACAAAAGACCATTTCTTTTCCACAAGATACAGTGGGAATAAAGCTTCTTTGTCTTTCTGTACTATTATAAGCACATTATCTACCTGAAAACACTAAAGATAATGCATGACATCACCACTGAAGTCAGAGAACCACGGAATATTTAAATTTGCAAGAGTTCTTATAATTATGTTCTGTGTTAAGGCCTATTAAACAACTCCCAAATTACTCCTGATGTATGTCAAACTTAAAGCACAGAGCATATTCCCTAAGAATATTTCCAAATTCTCTGTCAACCATTTATTCTACTTGCATACATGTCGTAGTACCAATTCACATTCTTTGTAACTCATTATGAGCTAACAATTTTGGTATCATGCTTAGCAAAACTCCTATTTGATTCCTTTCTTAATTTTTTTAATAAAAATTGCTTATATGTATGCGTGCAGCAGTAATTTCTCCTCCTCAATATTCTTTTCTTTTTCTCCATTTGTTTTTCTTCCTTGTTTTAAAAATTCACCATTTTTACTGCATTCTTACAAAATCTGCAGTACACGTTTCTTTCAGCTGACAAGCCTGGAAATGAACATTTCAGTTTGAGGGTTAACCAATGCAGAACACATTAAAGGCCAGCTACTATGTGACTTAAAATTTTCAGAGCCCTGGGGAAAAGAGGAGGGATAGGAGCCATTCCTCCTAAATTGCTCATAAGTGCCTCAGCTCCCTATGGATTCCAGGGAGAAGCAGACATGTAGATCACCATTTGGTGGCCTTCAGAGGTGTCTAAATTATTCATGCAGGGTTTGGCCTGAAATAATTAAATTTACTTGTTCTTACATGAGGTAACATGCATTACATACAGCATTACATCAGCATCACACAATGAATTCCTATCCAATTTATCTTTGCCATGATGTTTTTTTTTCCAACATTCCTCTTTCCTAGCAGGGATTAGCTGGCATTAGGACCTGACAAGTATGTTCCCACTCTTTTTTCTGAGTGTTTTATTCTCTGTTTCTAAAGCACACTGCTTGTCATGAGCAGCACACACTCTGATTTCAGGGAGTCTTTCCCACTTTACCAAGATAACACACTTAAGTGCAAAAAGCCTTCTCACAAGCCTTTCAAAGCTTCTGTTTTTCAAAATCACATATTGGCTTGTTTCTATCCATAAATGAAGCTTGCCCATCACCATTCTTTAGAGTTAAGACGACCAGAATGAAATGATTTATGCCTACATCATTAAAATTCCTCAGCCATATCAAGCAATCCACGTGGGCCACAGCACATGAACATATTCCATCTATATCCAGGATTGGTCCCTGGCACTATGTCCCAGAATTTTTAGGGAAAAAGAAGCTGCTTGACACAGGTTGAAGACAGGCCACAGAGCATCACCTTCCAGTGGTGGAAAGGATCCTGTTTAATTCATCAGAGTGGCCATAAAGAAGCGTGGAAGTACAAAGCACACAGTCCTTTATCTCAAGTGGAGCAGAAAAAAAGTTATTACTGCATCTCATTTGTAAGGTAGGACTTTTTTTAGATCTCAGAGTTCCTATCAATACCCACAGCTGTGTGCAGCTCTATTCAATTGTCATCTAAATTCCAATTGAGCATAGATGGATGTTAAATTAAAGCCCAAACAGTCAACTAAAAAAGTCACAAAGTGACAGAATTTTACTCTGACAAAAGATGAGTTCACACTATCAGCATCTACAAAATCCCTTATGAATAAAAAAAAGGTTGTGTTCAAGCAGTTTCATAATGGATCTTTTTCCAGGGCTGAATGCAGTTGTGATGCTGAAGGTGAAAAAGATAAAGTGAGAAGACTCAGCTCACTTGCAAAACCAGGAATCTGTCATCCCTGGACTTCTTTGGGGGATCTACTCTGCATCCTTTATTTTTCCTTTCTAAGCCGCATTACTTCTGATGACCTCTAAAAATGTCATGTAAAATAACACCTTTTACACATATGAAATAGGTTCATGCGTATGCAAAAAATGTAGATTTACTTCTGCAAGTACTCATACAAGCATGTGATTTTCAGGCAGAATCTAGGAACCAAGTTCTGAAAATTTGCTTCTCCATGTCCACCGTATTTTCTTCAACCCATAAAGACCATTATCCTAACAAACAAAGAAATCAAATTGCCTCAGAAGAGTTTGGATTTTCAGTGAATCCACACCATATTTAGTTTTTCAAACAGGTATTGAACTTAAAAATAATATTCTTATTGCATCTCCTACTTCCTCTCTAAAAAGGTACCCAACACCTAATTTTTCACTTTTCTGACCTCGCCACGCTGCGCTCCTAAAACAAATATATTCACAGCTACTTCCCAGCAGCAGTCATCAGACTGCTAGCATGGAAATGTGGATTCTCAGTGGTTCATGCACAAATAAAGCTGTTTACAGGCTTGCCAGACAAACAGCAACACCGATCCCCACAGCGTGCTTGTCCAAACGTGAGAAACAGATGCGCTTCCCCATCTCGCTGCTTGTTTGTTGCACTCTTTAAATGCTTTTCCCTATGTCTTCCCACTTAGGGCAAGGCAAGAAAAAGTAAGAAAAAGGAAAGGAAACCCCCTCTAAAAATTAAAGCAGTGGAAATGACCGTGGAAAATCACAGTTATTGTGCACAAGAAAAGATCCAAAGCAAGAATAATTGCCTGTGCTCTGCAGGGCAAGGAGTTCCTTGGGCAGAGGCACGCAGAGAGGAGAAGATTTGCTGTGCACAGACCCAGGACCAGGCACACACTCAATTCTCCAGCTCCTGACTGTCACAGCAAGGAGGTTTTGTGCACTGGAGAGCAGCATTTATTCATAATGAATAGAATTTTGCGTATCAAAAATAAATAACTTCAGTGCCTTTGAAAATTTTAACTGCAAACATCTCCATGCTTCCCAGAGGGACTCGTGTCCCTAAGTGGCTAAATTGCTTTTGGCATAGGATTTAAATTGATGGGACAAAAGGCATTTTGGAATTTTAAACCAGCATAGCACACTAATCTTAAAAATTACTCTAAAGTTTCAAGCAAGTTTTCTGCTAGGTTTTTCAGACTTCTTCATACTCCACTGGTAGGAACACAGAAAATGGTATCTCATCATTTAAAAAGAAAAACCTCCACAGATGGTATATGCACAGCACGCATAAGCACTGCCAAAATTGACCTAAATGAATAAATATAGCAGCAGTCTGAGATAGCTCAGATACACGAGACTTGCATTCCAGTCAGAAGTGGCAAATACAGAGTTTTACAGCCATTAGAGGAAAAGAAGCAGTTGAAATTCTGTATTTTAAAGACTAATTAAAAGTATAATTTTCTTTCAAATAAAACTCACTAATTTTTTCTAACTTTTTCCAATTACTTTCCTGCACTGTAGCTGGAAAGAGCTCTAGAGTTATTTAAGATAAAAGACATTATGTAAACTCAAGGATGGGCACAATTTTTAATCAGTATTTTGTACAGTGGCAGACAATTTTTTTCCAAGACCATAGTTACACAAACAGCTTGAAGCAAATAGTGTTTAATAGCTATCACCTGTGCTTTAAAATTAAAAGAACACATATTTCACTTCCTTATATTATTTCCATAAAAATTGATTAAAATAATGTAATTTATAGGCTTTACTGGGCCACAGCCAAGTTTTATTTGCTGTATTTATATATTCCTTTCTAATCTGGCTTTCTGAACTACCCATTTCCTTTCTATTGCTGCAGTAATGCTCTGTAAGTGTTCTTCTCCTTGAGCAGGAGCTGCAAGAGGAATATATTCAGAAGAAGAACGTGAACCAGTCGTGAGTGCAAGATAAAAATACCTTTCAGAAGTTATGCAATAAACACTGAGCAGTTGAATCATCAGAAGTGGTTTACTCAAGATCATAAAGAACCTACTATTATGAGTAAAAGCACATCAGTGTCTTGCTCTCCCTAAGTTATATTTTAATTAGCACACACATTGAAGTCTTATTTCAGGTGTAGGAGGTTTATTGTAAGATTTATTTACCTAACAGGGGTGATGAATCTGAAGCGGCAAACTTGAGGTATGAGGAAATAAATCTGATCATTTCAAATACAGCAAATATGGGAGTGCTCTAGTAGACTTTTTAGAAAAGAAAAACAAAAAATTCCATTAGGTTTCTCAGCATTAGTAGATGGTGGCCCTTCAACTCATCCTCTGTTTCTGCTGAGCAATTTTGCACAAATCTGTGCAGAAATCAGAGCTGTGGCCTGTCCCAGGGATAAATCCCTGAATATGAGTCAGGAGCTTCACTGTGGCAGGATATCCACAGAGTTTTAACTCTTTTTGACCAAAAAACTGTATTATTCACAAAGGAACAACTTTTTACTGTGCACACGTAACTTGTTTATTCATGCCAATAAAAAAATTTGTTTCAAAAATTTTGTTTTGTACAACTTTTTTTAATCCAGCATGATGATGTTTTCTTCTTAGACCAAGAAATCCAGTTTACTGGAGCTAATTTCTTGGGTTTTACTTCTGTGCCCTTTTACTTCAAGTGGGTGCAAAAATCACAAATTGAATTTATAAACCTATTAATGAAGGGATCAGACAGCTCACAAATTTATACCTGATTTGAATTAGAAATCACATAGGCTAATTTTAAAAGCAAAAATGCAGGCAGGTCTCTTTTTTTAAAAAATTAATCAAGTGTCCCATTCAAAAAAGCTCTTATTGATGTTTATGCAAATGGAAAACAATTATGTCCATCATCACAGCTGTGATAAAACTACCCAAATAATTTCCAGAAATGAGATGTAACTAAACAAATAAAAAATGAAAGAAACGTCTTCCATCATATTGACGGTACCAAAGTGTAATTTCTCTCTCCCTCTTTTTATTTTTTTTTTTTTGGAAAGTTGTCTCAAGACAGTGAAGACTTCTTGTTTAAAACACCTTTTCAAATATTTGTTAGACATCAGCAGAAAATGTTGTGTTACAAATCCTGGCATACAGAATTGGGCCTTTATGATCCCAACTAGATCAAAATACACAATAAATATTTACATGCACTTTTTTTATTCCTTTGAAAAATAATCAAAGGATTGTGAGGCACTTCTTGTCCTGGTATAAACACATGAACATTTTTCTCCTCTAGGTCATTTATTCTCATCTAATTCAGGGGTGTGGATAATAACTAGAAGTTAGACTGTGCTTTGTGTCAGCACTGTGGTAGTTTATTTCAAATAAATGGATGGTCCAATTCATAAACATTGAAGAACTGTTCAAGAAGAAAGGGATTCTTTCCCCCTTTCCAATCCACCTTGCTTAGACACCAGCTCTTAGGATAAAAGCCCAGCTTTTTTATCCTCTCTGTCCTACCTAACATGATAAAATCCTGATTTATCCATGAAATATGTTGATGGTGGTGGCAATACTTTCTATAAAAATGATACCTTTTCATCAGTGAGGATGAAAATGCCTGAGTGTATGTAGAAAACGTTGCAGAGCTAACAAGGGGGCTACTCTAGAACACAATCATTATTCCAGAATGTCTACCTGTATAAACACTGTTATTTCATGCAGGAAATTGTGCCCTTATGTAGTTTATTTTAACCTGCTTTCAAAGGAGATTAAGCTTTGCCAAAGTAATTTTTTTAGAGCAAAATAAGCATTTCTACATAAAAAGTTCAGGTGTCATGACTGGTTTTGTATATTGAAAGAATCCAAACCTTTTAACAGGAGGAAAAATTATTCTGTCGCTAATGTCAGTATGAAACTTCAGGAAAGCTCTAAAGCATTATAAAATCATTGCCCAACTAGAGTGAACCAGAAATTATATTTTAAAAAAATGAAAGCTATTTCTTGTTAATTATAGACCAAAATACTCCTGAGGTGGATTTAATGGTGCTGTTTCCACTGCCATCATCTCAGGACCTTGTTCAAAGCATTATAAACAGAGCAGAATCAGACTGATAAGGTATTCATTGTGGAGATAGTCTCTGTTATATCTCCTACAGAATCTGGTCCAACAGAGTTTGAATCTTGGATTAGGGGTTTTGGTAACTATAGGAATATTATTTATAAAAATAATGGCTAATATAACCACCACTGAAAGAAAAAAATTGCTATAAATGGTTAGAATTGAAAACATAGGAATTCTTTAAAAGCTACATTTTATTTTCCTCACCAGTGTTATTTCACTTATTTTATTTTTTCCAGTGAAGTTCAGAATTTCTTTCATGTTTTATGAACATTCAAGTCATTATGAAAATTTCTTAACTGTCTGCAGTAAGGAACACTGAAGAAATGCACTGTTCAAACCACGTGGATGAACAACAAGTAGTAAGTGCTAGTTGCACAGTAAGAAAAATATGTAAGTTAGGAGAATCCTGGAGTCACTCCATGAGGAAGCTATTTTCAAAAATCTGATCTAATCATAACTTCGTAATTTTTACTCATAGCAATTACCTAAAACTTACAGAAATAAATATATTCTTCAAAATATATTATTTAAGCACATAGAAATCTACTTACATTACATTTAATTCAGAATAATACATAGAATATGAATGTTTATGTGGAAATTGGTGTATGAGTAAGTCCAATGGCTTAAGTGAAAATTCCATGATGGAACAAAAAGAAAATATGAGATTTGTATACTTATCTACCTAACAATTTGTAATAACAGCTGCTGTTTTCACTTGACCAAGAAAGTCAAGTGAAATGCCCTAAACCTCCAACCACAAAAAACCAAATATCCGAATGCCCTAAACCTCCAACCACAAAGAACCAAATATCCAAATCCCCACTATATGGAGCCTCCAGCTTCAACCACGCTGCCCAAGTTCAACAGGTTAGAACTGAAAACATGGGAATTCTTTAATATCCAAATCCCCACTATATGGAGCCTCCAGCTTCAACCACGCTGCACGAGTTCAACAGGTTACTGCAATTTATGTCCAATTGGTACCATTTTATCAAATGTGTGTGATTTATGTGTATTTTATCAAATGTGTAGGGTGTGTTATCAAATGTGAACGATCAGCTCACGACCCTGGTGCCCTGCAGCTGTTTCTCTGCCTTGCTGCTCTTGGCTGTCGAGCCCAGCAAATAAAAGCACGCAGTTTACTTTCCCCACTCCTCCTTCACTCCCCATCCCTATCACAGCTAGCCTACATTAATTAGCAGTAAGCCTTTGGTATGACTTTGCACAGAGTTATTTCCAGCATTGTTGCTGCTGTGCCATGTGTTTCTATGGAATGAATAGACTGTCTGGAGGAACACAGTGACACGAGCTGTGTAGGGGTTTTGTAGCACTTTTTTTTTCAGTGTGTTTTCAATTCAATTCCCCTTTTTACAACCTGGTGTTTTATTTCCTTCTTGCTGGCTTTGTGCATTGTGGGAAACTTCTCAGGGAACCATTCCACGGTCTTTTTTTTTTTTATTCCTAAGGATGAATTCAAATTTTTCATGCTAACATGCACCACCTTCTTGATCTTTTTGAAGGTGCTGCACTGAATGCACACATTGGAAGAATCCCAGAGCAGACACACTCCGGTGGCACCATGAAAATGACATCTGCAGACACTGCCCCCTTTTTCTGGGTGCTGTTTCTAGATAATTAATTTTTTTTAACTCCATGGATTTCTGTATTAATGCCTGGGGGGACTCTGCTTTTGCTGAAATGTTCCATTTATCCTCATGATTTTTTCCTCTTAGGCACAGAGTCTGATAAGGCTTTCACCTATGACAACGCTTGATTATTTTAGGAGCTTCCTCTAATACACAGAAGCTGTGCTAAAGGGTTTTTTCTGACAGTTCAAATACACTCTATTGATCAATTCTCACTCCATCAAAATTCTAATAGATTGACAATCTTCCTGCATCACTTTCCTGGTCAGATGCCAGCTACCTTGTTCCCAAAACCCCTAAATTACAAATGTATGTCCTATGTTGAGGCTTCTCATTGGTCTCTAATTCGCAGTGTTTTCTAACACATTTTAAGTGACAAACACAACTCCTGACATTTTTTTGGTTACTAGCTCTTGTTAGAAGCTGAAAATTAACAAAACACATAATCAACTGACTCTTTTCTAACTGTTTTAGTCATTTTTTTCAACAACATCCTCTTCCATTTTTCACACATTTATTTAAAATGGTTACCTGGGATGGGTGCTATGCCTGCCTTTCTCTGTCCCTCCCTGGGTAAATACAAATACAAGGAGTTTAGAATCTCTGCCACATCCTTGTCCTCACTAACTGCAGCTCAAGAGACTCACCAATTCTACCCGACCCTACTACACCTGGTATTTTGAAGTTATCTATATTGTTTGCATCCCTTTGGCTATTTTGCTCTAAGGTGTCCCTTTTATTTTCACTAATTACTATCCTCAACGTCACTAGCTAGAATTTCTGCTTTTTTCTGATCACTTGTCGAGAATATATTTTTTTTTTTAAGACACCTTTTAAATTCAAATAGTTTTTGCATTCTGCAATACACCTTTTATTCTTTGCTGCTCATTTTCCATGTGGCCATTTTCAAACATGCTTCAACTTTTTGTACAGTGTTTTTGCTTAATATGAAGGTTCTGTTTCACACATTTTAATTATTTCTTTTAAAAAGTCATTCTGCAGACAAACTGATTTTGACATGGTCTTCTATGCTAAGAAGTTGAATTTAATTTTTAAGTGCAATTACCCAGTGAATCAACTAAGGTTCCTTCCAAAATCAACTTCCTTTTATATACTTTTCTTACCTCATTCATTTAATACATTATTAATAAATCATTTACTCATTTCTACAACTAGTGCTCACTTTGTTTTTGTTGTTCCTGTTCTTTGCTATAAAATTATAATCAAAAACACAGAAAAAGAAAAAAAAGCACAAAACAAAACTAAAAAAAGCCCTCACCAAAATAAAGGAAAATAAACCAGAGAAGCATTACTCTTGTTTTATAGAAATTTTAGTTTTGAGTTTCAAGAAAAAAAGGCAAAACTAAATCTGGATTCTCAAGCATGGATTATGTAATAACACTCATTTATATTGGTTACTTCTGATATTTTACTTCCAATTGTTTATGCCCTTGTGACAGGAAAGTGCAAGATGTAGATCAATGCCTCTATGTAAAGACATTGTTCAACAAAACTACTTATGTTAGTGTAACAAAATTTAAAATCCCCAAACTATCAATTAAATAAGTATGTCATTGCTATTTGAAATTAAACTCCCAGGCCTAGAACAAATCAGAGCAGAACTACCAATGTGGTGTCACCAGATAACAATCATCACTGCAACACCCATCCTGCACCAGCACCATCTAAAGATGTTACCAAACTTGTTACATTAAAATTAGATTTTTAACTGAGGTCACAGTGATGAAATCAATGCTGCTAGATTGTGCCTTAGTGCTGAAGAATATTTTGTAGAAATGAATCATGAAAGATCAGTTCAGCAAAGACTGAAATTTGTTAGGCTGTACTGAAATTTCACACCGGTCTTTAGAATATGACTGGATAATTGGCACGTGACATCTTAGCCCAAAATAAGTAATTCAGCCACAAAATGAGCTGATTGTCTCAGGACAGGTTTTTAGGAATGGCCTTCACAGATCAGAACTGATAGCCAAATTTAAAGTTGTCAGTAAAGTGAATGTAAGGAGAAGAGTGGTAAAAAGAATTCTCCTAAATGAATGAAAATACCAGGACAGCCAATTTAGAAGGGAGAACTGTGCTAAGAATGATCTGTGCCAAAGATCTTCACGTGTCAGGACTGCCAGCACACCACCCCTCAGAACAACTAAATGCTTCAGGAAAATAAATAAATTAATACCATTCAGAGATATTCTTTTCTCTTTTACCCCCAATCTGCTATCCTAAAAGATCTCCGTTGCTTTAAAACAGGGTCAATATTGCAGTGTTAATGTCTTTGGCTTATTTGGGTGAGATAAACATCATAAATTCTCAAAGTCAAGGAAATTACAGTCTCTAATAAAACACAGAATGCATCAAATAGAATGAAAAAGACATATTAGATCAAAGTGCTATTCAAGGGTTCTACAGCTGGCTCAGACTCCAAAAGGAATTACGAAGGTCTCTGAGATCTATCACACTCTTTAATGCCACATAACCATAGTCAAAAGGTGACTAAAGAAAGAGGCAAGATTTTGGAATGAGACAGAAGGCACAGAGGAGCACTGACAAGAGTCAATACTATGTAGGCTGAAAGATGATCAGACTGAGGGCTATTCCTTCCAAACTATGTAAACATCTACTTCAAAATAATATACATACTGTTTATTCACAAGATACTTCTCACTTATAGAAAGAAGATCCCAGAAGCTCTCTCAATTTAACTCTAGTCTTAGAAAACATTAGCCTGGCAACACCAATGTTTACACCATCTACTGAGGAAAATTTTGGAAATAATCCAGCAGCAGAAAACAAAATTAAGTGACTCCCCTGTGGCATTCACATTCTCTGAAAAAATCCCTTTGCCCAGGATTTTTCTTCTGGGAAGCTGAAAGGACTCAGAGAAAAGGAAAACAATTCTTATCTCATTTGCTTCTCCTGTGTTGTGCTCATGTGGAATGTGTTTGGAGATTGTTTACCCACAGGTGATTGTTTCACTGGATTCTGGTGTGAGTTGTTTTGACTCTAGCAAAAGTCACGAGTTTTCATTATTATCTTTTTAGCATTGAGTAAGTATCCTTTCTGTATTCTTTAGTATAGTTAGTATACTATTCTTTAATATAATTTAGTATAATAAAGTAATAAAATAGCCTTCTGAGAACATGGAGCCAGATTCATCATTCCTGCCTTCATCAGGGCAACCCTGCAAACACAGTAACTCCCCCACTAATATTAGCTGACACTTTTGTTGCTGACAATGATGTCACACTAAAAACAAGCAAGATTTTGTCTTTTTTTAAAAAAAGCCCTGAACAATGCCTTCTTCACTGGTGCCTGAATCCAATAGAAGCCATCTCCCCCCCACCATTCCTAAGATTGTGCCTGTATTATTCCTAGCATGAAAAGCAGAAAGAGCTGATTTTTGCTCCTGCAAAGGGAACGCTTCCAGAGAGCTTTTTGAGCAGTACTTACTCAAATATGGTGGTTTGTAAGGCGCTCGTGTATTAGACAGCAGTCCATCGAACTCCTTTCTCTCCAGACTGTTGTGAAGGGCCTTCTCTTTGCCAAAGGTGGAGAAGGACCTTTCTGCCCCGGGCTGGGCTTCTGGTGTTTCAAACACTTCAGTGTCTGGAACGGAGTCCATGCCAGGTACGTGCAGATTGCTGCGGTAATCCGCAGCTTGGCGTCCATCGGATGGAACAAAGGAAGGCATCCAGCACCGATCCGAGTGGCCCAGTGCTTTACATTCCTCTGTGCAGTTGGAGAAGAGATCCATGCCTGCAAGCATGAAAGGAAAAGAGACTACAGATATAAGCTTCGGCATCGTGAGCAGCTGCTGACAGATAAGAGAGATTATGCCAAGGAAAGAGGAGCGGAAAGAGAAATGCCGTAAGAGCTTCTTCTGCTAGTTTCATCTCCTCAACAACAACACGAAAAAAATCTAGCTGTCCTGTCTTCAGAAGTCAAAGACACCCTATAACATGAATAACTAAATGCCAGAATGTCTTACACACAAAAATGCCACAAGAAGAACAGCATCAGAGGTTCTGTCTCATAAAATCCCACCATTTAGAACCCATTCATACAAGGTTTGATTCTGCTTGTAGGTTGATGTCTGCAGTTCACTGGTTGAAAAATACCTGCTTAAGAACACACAAGAATTGTTTCTACATAAATGGGTCTCTGACCAAAGAAATTGAAAGTCTGGACTTAGAAATCACAGATTTCAGTTATGAAATGAAAGCTTAATGAGTCCTATAAAAGAACTGTCTGTGCGTACATCAGTATACAGATGGAGCCCATTGATATTAAAAGCAGATGTTACAAAGTAGGAACTGAGCTTTCAAGTGATCAGGAGAGCTTATTCAATCATTACATCACTTTTTCAGAGACAGTTTTCATTGCTGCTGCAGTAGACCTTGCTATTATCAAGTCAACCAAGAAATGGGACAGAACCCTGTAATAAAATACTGTAATTAGCAGTGCAAAGGCAACTGCAGTCCAGTGTGATGTGGCTGTGGATACTATTGAAAAAATTGTTAATGCTTCCCCTACATAAGCAAACAAATATCCATGCCAACACCAAACTGTTTGCTTACAAATCCTTTAATGCTATTAAGATCTCAAATGACAAGCTATGCTGCTTTTGACTGCTACTTTCAGAGCAGCCTTCCAAAGGAATATTTCCTGGCTGAGAGTCACAAAGTCATTGGATTATACTTGAGAGGAATGGCGTATGAAATCACAGGAGCAGAGTTAAAATAAACACCAGCATCTGCAAGTTGGTTTGTCCTGCTTTTGGGTGGGACAGAGTTCATTTTCTCCCTCGTGGTTTGGTAGAGTGCCGCGTTTTGGATTTAATATGAAAATAATGTTTGTAACATTAATTTTTTGGTAGTTGCTCAGTAGTGCTTACACTAAACCAGTGACATTTCGGTGTCCCATGCTCTGCCAGTGAGGAAATGCACAAGAAGCTGAGAGGGAGCATGGCCAGGACAGCTATTCAAAGGGCTATTCCATACCGGAGAGCACCATGCCCACTATATAAACTGGGAGGTGGCCAACCATTGCTCAGGGCTGGGCTGAGCATCAATCAGTGCCTGGTGAGCAAGTGTAGTGTCCATCATTTCTCTGCCTTCAATTCCTCTCTCTTTCTCCATTTTGTTATTATTATATTTCAGTTATTAAGCTATTCCTATCTCAGCCCACAACTTCACTTTTTTTCTGATTCTCCTTCCCATCCCAGGAGAATGAGCAAGCAACTGTGTGGTGCTTAGATTCTGTTTGGGTTAAATCAATACAATCTTCAACATCACACTAAAAAAAAGCTCCTTTTCTTGTATTTATAAAGAGAACTGAGCATCTCAGCTGCGTATCAAAACTGAACTACATCTGTTATAAACACTGCACTTACAAGCACTTCATTAGAATTACAAAAAAAATAACATTACTTGTAACAGAAACAGAAAAAAAATTTGAACAGCTGTAATATAGAAAAGAACACAGCCTGAAGCTGTGCCAGGGGAGGTTTGGGTTGGACATCAGGAGGAATTCCCACTCAGAAATGGAACAGGGAGGTGTTTAAGGAAAGACTCGAGGATGTGCCTTGAACTTTAGGGATGTGGCACTCAGTGCCATGGTCTGGTTGACAAGGTGGTGTTAGAGCACAGGTTGGATTTCAATGATTTCAAAGATTTTCCAACCTAGATGATTCTTGAAATAAGATTCATGTAATGTAGCTCATTTACCAGGGAACATTGTAAAGAACTGGATTAGCTTGATCTCCAGTGTGAGGATTAGTATTAAGAATTCTACCACAATTTTGAACTCTAATTTGAATTATATTAATAATATTTATGTAATATCTCCTACTACAAAAAAACCAACCTCCTCAGAAAGGAACAATGATTATGAGCTATCAACAAGTGCTTGAGTAAGAAAGGCAATCATTTAGACAGAAAAAAAAATCAAGAGGAAATGAGAAATAAAAGGTTTTTGTCTCCGATTAATCTCACTTTATAATGACTTTCTAATTTTAAATTAAGCAATATACAATGCCAGGTCCAGTTTAGATTAGAAGCTTGCCTTGATAATTGGCATGCAGAAGCCTGAAAATAAATTTCTGATCAGTGAACTGTTGAAGAATGCAAATGTGAACTGCAGAACTGCTTAAGGAATCAGATGAAGATCATCAGGCAAAGAGAAAAATAGTGCAAATGTAAATTCTGTACTGGTAGTAGCTGTCAAAGACTGAAAAGAAATGCAGGCTTCCCAGAAAGAAATTAGTATCTAACAATGTTTATAAAACCGTGCATGTATCTTATGTATTGAAATATCTGAAGAAAAATATGTTTTGCCTTTCCAAAGATTTAAGGGACAATAAACAAAAAAAGTTATTTCAATTTGCAGACTTCTTGGCAAAGCTACATGTAAAAAACAAATAGCCCTACATTTAATAAGAAAATAATTACAGTTCCATTTTGCTGATAATGTATCAGTGACCATATTAATTGAACATTTCCTGAAAGACAGGAGGAGAAAGAAAAACTTAAAGGTAAATATTAAATGATATTCTTTAGTCTATGGGAAGGGAAAGATTAGAAAAATATTGTTTTAAATATAAATATTCAGGTATATACCCTTTTCTTCCCTTCATGGATCTTTATTCCACCTGGAAAATTACCCTCCATTTTACTATTTTGTTCTCACATCAGCTGCTAAACTGCAAAATGTCTCTATACAAATATTTTTTTGTTCCCTTTTGAATACTGCTTGTCTACTGCAGTGCACTGAATAGTATTATATAACAGCTTATTATAAAAGAGATGTTATAGCCACTATAAATCAGTATTCTTAATAAACAAAGTAATGAATGCAGGGGATATAAAATGTGAGCTTGTACTGAAAACTTTTTCTCTCTTTGAGAGGAGAACTCGTAAAAAAAAAAAAAACCCAAATTATATACATTGGAATTTAAATATACCCTGCTGGAGCACATAGCTAGATGTAAATGCTTGTTTAGAATGGGAACAAAATGTTCAGAGAGGCAAGGGTTAGGAATTGTTCCAGCCTGAAGCAGTCACAACAGCCCCTAAGAGTTTAACAGGTGCAGAACCAAGCCCTCGGGTTCAGCATTTTGACAGAAAAGAAATTCAAATTAGCAGCTTATTTTCAAAATCCCTGGGCAGCCATGCAATTTACACTGCCTGTGGTATGAATGCTGGCTATTCTTCCCCACCTTTTTCCTGTGGGTCATGGTATAGAATTTTCTGGCTCTAATTGAAAAACATTTAACACACAGTTGGGGAAAAGCAAGGGCTATTTGTGGCTTTCCAAGAAGGAAGGACATAGCATGGTGAAGAAGGGAGACACTCAGCAGAGAACTCCTTCATAGCCCAGGAATCATGTTCTTGATGTATAACAAAATGTGCAGTAGTTTAACACCTCCATCTCCTCTCCCTCATAAATCTGGTTTTATGTATATATATATATATATGATCCTTCTGTACTAAACTATCCATCATAATTACACATCCACATTAAAGAAAAACCCTTTGTATTTTGATTTTTCCCTTACTTACGCTGTTCAACCCTGCACACACAGACAAACTGAGATTTTAAAGGTGACTCTGAATGAGGAATTTCAAATGTCCTTTGTGGATACAAACAGACAGGACAGTGCACAGAAATTCTGAAAGGGATCAGCATTGCACTATTCCAAATGCAGCATGCACAGAACAACTCATGGCAAAGGCCACCAGCTCACTCCTATTTTATTACCAGAGGGGCCAGTGGAAAATATGAACTCTCCCACAACCCTGAATTTGCAGATTTTAAAGGAAAACAAACCCCTGTCCCTCCCTCAAAAGCTGCCAAAAACTAGGAAAGGTGTTATTTAGGTTTGATGTCTGAAGTACCTGAACTCAGGTGCTTTGAACCACACACTTGGCAGCACTGCACTCTGGAAGCGCGTTCCCAATTTGCTTCCTTTTCGTATTTCAAAAGGAGAAAAATCAAAATTTCTCTGTGAGTTTTAATTGGTTTGAAAGACTGTTTTGTCAAGGCAAAAAATTAGGCCTAAATTAATTTTTAAATAATGTGTCCTTTCTCAAATTAACTAAGGGAGAAGAACCATACACCAAGACCAACAAGTGAACACTTTCATGTGCATTACTCAGTAAAAGATGTAACAAAAATAAAAAATACAAATTAAATGCTGACAAAGTATTTGTTGCAATGCAATTATTGAGAGGGCTTTCTTCCCAATGTGTGCAAGTTTTTTTTTTTTCAGAACCTTTCCTTTTACTTGGGAAGAAATGACATTTCTGTTTCTCCTGTGCTAGTTAAATGTGAGATAGGTGTGATGTAGGGAACCAGAACTTCTCAGAGCTCCCATTCCCAGAACAACTATCCATTTGGTCAGATTATCAACGAGTAAGTATCTCATTTCCCATCATTCATGTTTTGTATTGGTAAATAAGGATAAGGATGTTAACCTACTCGGTAGTCATCTACTTTAGAATCGGACTTTAAGAAACAAAGTTATTATTACTGATTCTTGCTAAGTAATTGGTGTGCTGCCTTGGATAAAACTGACTTTATCTGCATCAGAACATGAATAAAGACTCAAATATCTTGAATATTCAGCTCTTCTAAATCTCAGCTTCAAAGGCCTGTCTGGACCACTGAGATGTCAACATTATGAAGCATGCAGGCCAAGGAAGAAGAGGAGGAAAAAAACTCCCCAAAAAAATAAAAAAAAAAAAAAAAAAAAAAAAAAAAAAACAGAAGTAGCACTTAGCTTCAGTCAAAGCACTTTTTTAAGCCATTTTCATGTACACTCTCACTTTATCTGAGATAGACTTTTTGCCCAAGTGATCTTCGCAACAGGATTTAGCTGTCAGTCTGCATAGGCTCAGAGGAAATACTGGTTTTCTCTGTCCCTTTATCACTGAAATTCTTCTTCTGACCTCTCTTACTCTTCTCCTTATGGACACTGAAATATTGCAGCTCTTCTGCCATAATGAACCCTCTTGGCATTCAGCTGATCTGCACTGAAAAGGTGTGAGCCAGTGTTTCACCCTGTGCCTCTGCATTAAACCCTTACCAGTTCCCTTCATAAAATCCAACAGGAAAAGCCTAATTTCAGGTTTCAGCCAGTCCCAAATGTAAACTGTCCAAAAACAGATCAAAACAATGCATTTTATAGGATATACAAGGCAGGATATTTTAATGCATTTTACAGGATATACAAGGCAGTGCATCTACTTGGCTCCTCATCTTGGGCCTTCCTCCCTGAAGTGCCTCTGAGACACTGTGCCAATTCCATGAAAAAAAAAGGGTAAAACACTCTGAAGGACTCTGCTTGGGAAAGCCAAGTAGCTAGTGAGCAACCACACGAAATAAATTGATGGCACGAGTCCAAATCTTACAGGACAGGTGTCTAATCATACAATTTAAATGTACACACATGCAGAGCATTAATTGGCACCCAAGCTGGCAGTTTCACAAGGGAGGCCAAGAAATTAATCAACCATGGGAAATAAACTAACCTCGTGCTTGAGAATCACTCCTACAGAGCACGGCTGAAATGCAGTGTGTTAGTAAGAGGTAGAAGTGTTGTGTGAGTTGTGTTTGCTCTAAAACAAGTAGCAGCTTTTCTCTCAAACATTTTCAAGGAAGAGCACAGGTCATTAGAACCTAGAGGTTGAGAAACCTCTCCTCTGTTTGCCAAAATCCTCCAGCATTCTTCACCTTTGTGAAGTCATTTTTTTCAAAAAGCTCAGATTATTAATCCAGTCAATGAAATAAGTACTCAATCCACAAAAAATCTGCATCTTGAGCATCTCTCTCCTGCCAAAAGCAGATGCCAGTCCTTTAGTATTTTGTCAGCGTAAAGGCAGGTAATAATGTGGATAATTATGAGGCATTTATATGTTACTTTAATGGGAAAAATATGATTCCCTTACATGCATTTCAGCACATTTAAACCATGATTAAATCACTTTTAAGAAAACATATTTTGTGAAAAGGCGAACTATGATCCAATATCAAAACCCAAGAAAACATTTTATGATACATAGAGCAGCACAATTCAGATTTTTCACTAAATTCTACAAGATAAAGCTATGGCAGCGTGATGGGTTTTCATCCTACATGTTTTCCTTCCCAGTTAATAACTGACCATGGCACCACAGTTTGGATAGCAATGGACTGCTACAGAATAGCTACCTGTGTGCCACAGGACTGCTCACCAGTGACAGAGGTCCTGTGCTGAACAGCAAAATGATGTTTTGCTGCTGACAAACTGCTGGGGAATGAGTTTTGTCTGCCAGTGTGAATTACCTACTCAATATTTTTCAGGTGCTTTTGAAAACAAATATGATGCTGCATAGTATCAGGTAACATCTTGGGGAAAAAATAAGACAGCCCAAACTGCTGCCACACTATCAATCAATGTGTTTTCCTTCAGTAATTTAGAAATAATTGATTATAGAGCATCAGAATGACCAATGCAATTAAAAAGGCATTCCCTCTATACTTCCTGTAGCTATTTGAGATCAAACAAGATTTATGCTCCTTTTTTCCCCATAAAATTCATCCCCAAAAGCCCGCAGCAAGAGTGAAGATTTATGTCAAAATATCTTGTCATCACTGAGGTAAAAGGGCACACTCTTTGCATTTAGGCAGCATGATTCAGCCTAAAACTTACAGGAAAAGTAGATAATATGTGTGAAGAAGATTAAAGCAGTTTCTACAGAGATCTGTCTTGAAATATTTATCTGAGACTAGCATTAAAAAATGGTGCATGCAAATTATTCTCAAATCTCAGTAGCAATATATGAAATTGGTGTATTCTGAGTTTTCAGTTCAAACTACTAATTGTGAGTAGACCAAGACTAATTGTCAGCTTTCTTTACTGACTATGTGATCACCACTGAAGACACAGAAGTTCACAGATCACATCAGATTCTTAAATGATTTGAAATTATTTAAAAGTACAGAACAGTTTTTTCTCCACTATTTGATAAAATTCAAGTAAAGAAGAATTTACCCCACTAAGGATCAATGCCAAACATGACAAGTATTCATAGTCTACTTTTAAAATGGAGGGAAAGCATAAAGAACAGAGGCACAGCAATACCAGCACAGAATGCATCTAAAAGAAAATAGCTTTCAGTTGATGTGCAACTATGTGATTATATTCCCACCATCAGTCAAAGCCAGCCCCTTCTGCAGATGTTTATTCTTTTCTCTCCTGTTTGGTTATTATGGTTCATTATGTTGAGGGACTAAGCTGATTGAAATGTTCATGGAGATGACTGCTGCAGTAAAATGCGTAAAAGAGGAGGAAAAAAATAAAAAAAAAAAGGAATGCAGGGAGGGCAGAAGGAGAGAGAGCTTTTTATAACTCAGTAGCCCTGATTGCTGCATCAGAAACAGTGCAAAAGAAAGGCTGGGGGGAGGCTAAATACATGGCTTTTTCGAACAATAATAAATCATACGCCATATATAGGCCAAAAATGAAAGAGGCTCTGTGTTCAGATGTAAACTTCTGGCAAGACCTGGTTTGTTGTCAGGTTCCCAGACACAAAATAGACACTCTGTTCACTTAGCATGAAGCCCTGCAAGGAGCAGGGAGCTCCAGAGAGACTCTTGGCTCTTCTCAAGTCTCATTAGGTCTGCATATTAATGACTTGCAGCAATAGAAAGAGGCCCTGTGGCAGCCTCCTCTTCCCCTGGTGCCTGGGTTTCCCATCCTTAAGGGCACAGCGACTGCAGCAGCAAGAAAATAGGGGACATTAACAGAGCAGGAGGGTGAGGCAGCACTGCTGTGACAGCACTGGGTCCCCCTGCCCTGCTGCAGGGGGTGGGGGGAATAAAAAAAAAGCAGAATTGACAGTGTTTTGTATGACACGGTTGTAGCAAATCTTTATACGTGACAGAGCACAAAGGAAACAAGGGGAAAGGCACAAAGATGTACCAGACCTGGGGAGGCTGTGGTAGGAAAGAAAGCCCAGTATTTGTAGCTAAAATGCAGTGAGAGGGTGAGTGTGAATTCTAATGCACAGGCTCTGAACAAATGTTCCTTTCAGAGGCAAACTGACAGTATGGGAACTGAGACAGCAAGCCCTACATATGGGCATAACACTGCAATGTGTGTATTTCCTAAGTGATTCATAGGCTTGTAAAGCCTTTCTTTCCTCTGTCAGGAAAATTGTATTTAATATCTTATTAACATGGAGACCACTTGCACTATATGGTGCCTCAATTTGAATTAACAGACAATCCTCCAAAATTCGAAGGTATTACACATTCAGAACACCCATCGTGTCTCCACTGATGCCCTGGAAAAGAAACCTCACAGTCTGGCTGTCATTCAATCACTGGGTTCATTCTTTCCCTTGGGAACTCCTCCTTCAGTTCTCACCGCTGTGCCAGCTGAAGTGCCTACTAAACAGAACTGCTGAATGCTTTGAGATCCTCTAAATCTGCCATAGGAGAAAGTGTACTATCAAATGTACCAGTAACTTTGCTTTAATGTGCAGGAAGTCTGCTACAGTGAATGATGCAGTATAACACACCAATTCCCATCCCTAACCACATGAATAAAATAAATTCTGCCCTGTGACCAAAAGAGGTTCAAAACTGCCTCCCTGTCCAGGCAACTGTAGCAGCAAGCTGATGCAAACCCAGCCTCCCAAAAGATGAATATGTTCCCCTTGTATTATATAAATATAACACAAGATTTATGCCTCTCTTGTGTTATATTCCTATAAGTAACTGCTCCTTCTAGTCTCTCTACTCAAAGATCCAATATTCCCATTCTCTTATCAGACTTACCAGAGGATTGACCTCGATTAGTGGCATCATGATCACTGTCTCCTTGCTCACTGTCTCCATGACCACTGTCCTTAGAGCTCACTATGTCTGCTTCCTGGAATGCAGAGCTAGACACAGAAACACCTTTGCATTAGGATGAACGCGAGAAGAGGAGCTCGTAAAACATTCTTCCGCCATCACATGGCCAAACACGGCGCTGCATTCCCCACCCCCCCCCCCCCGCCATCCCTTCCGCAGGAATTCCACCGAGGTGCCCTGCCCATCCCGAGTAAAACCAGCAATTTTCAGACCTTGCAAGGGCCAGCAAGGGTTATTGCCCCTCCTGAGGTCTGTAAAAGTAATTGGGTAGCATTTCCTTAAGCCGGTGAGCTGAACTTTAGCTCAGTGAGACAGTGTTTGCTGGGAGACCCTACAGAAGCAGGTTATTAAGTATTTGAAGCACGTTTTAGACTCGTACAAACCGAGATTTTGTTCTCTTCTCAGTCAGTTTGGAGACCAGTTTAGAAAAGCCTTAATTCGAACTTTATTCGAAGATGTGCATCTACATCCATTCGACTTCCCAGTGCTTTACTACCCAGTTACACCTGTAGTAAATACATTTCTGCACAGCACTCAGACTTGCTAAAGCATGCATGAGGAAAGCAAGGCTGCAGAGCTCCTACCTGTTTACTCGTCGGGGTCTGTCAACTAGATAACTGAGCTCAGCACGCTGATGCTTGGTCTAGGAGAAAACAAATTATTGGGAGACATTGTAACTCTTGACATTTCTGTAACCAGCAGCAGGAAATATACAAGGGAGCAGCTCACTATAAATGGCAATGCTTAGCTGCAAGCCGGCCTGCAAAATCTGTTTCTAGAATGTAAGGGGGGAAAGCATCAGCTCTTAGTCACACAGATGGGAAGGCACAAGGGGATTTTTTTTCTGGAGTTTTTTGAGACAAGACTCTGACGTTTTCTCACAGTGCACACTGTTGAGCATCACAAGGACTCCCACAAAAAATTAGCATAACTATTTCTAGAGTTGTGGACTGCTTAGATGGCATTGGTATTGCACCACAAGGAAAAAAAAAACATACTTTGAGATACCCTCAAGTCATTAAAAAGGCAGCAAAAGTCAAGAGTTTTGTAGACATTTTGAAGCAAGGGCAGTACTACAAACCAATATTAGAAATTTCACTGCAGAACTTAAATGCCTTAGAATACACCATTCAAACCACCTTTGTGAGGCTGGACAGCACTCAGGTTTCAGGGTGGGAGAGAAGGTGAGGTTTTCACTCGTGCACAGGCAGAGAGGTGCTGACAATATATGAGCAAACCCAGCACAAAATGAATAATGGGGGAGTGATATGGCATGGTAAATGCTTTAGTAAAAATACTCTTCACACCAGGCAACACAAGACTGCAGGGGACGTTAAGTCTCAGCACACAATTTTACGGAAACTCTTTCTTGCTGCTCTTTGCAAACTTTGGGGTTATAAAGAGCTGTGCAGACAGAGCCAAGAAAAGTCAAAAACCCTAATTCACAAATTAATTAAAGCTCCTGCTAACTACAGTGATTGTCACAGTCCCAAAGGGGGTTTCCCCCAAAGCTTTACTCGCGCATGAAAAGGTTTCAGGACTGAAAACCACACGGCTTTAAAGCCTCCCTTCAGAGCATCCTGCGCTTACACCCCACGTCACTCCAGCCTTGTCAAGCGGAGAGATGCTGCAAAGAGCTGTAACCCCCCCTCCCCTTCATCTCCCAACCCACCGGCAATCCACTCACAGCTCCCGCAGCCTCGGGGGCATCTCTGCGTCCCGACGCTGCCCAGATTCCTTCAGAGGCACCGGAGGGGGGGCGAGGGGGACTCGGGGGGGACACGCTTGGCTGCAACAGCTGCTCAGCCCGAGCGGGAGGCAGCCAGCGGTGTGCGTGTGTTGTGTGCGTGTTTCTACCCCACAATCGCCTCTGAGACCCCCGCCCGTCGCTAAAACCCTCCAAAGATGAGAGGGCAAAGCGGGGAGAGGCAGCGGACGGATTAAAGGAGAAACGAGCAGGATTAGGAATGCAAAACGCCTTTCGCGACGGGAGAGGAGGAGGAGGGGGAGCGTGGGGAAGGATGCTCGGGGATGAAGTCTGCGCGGGCTGGGGGGGTGCCGGTGCTTACCTCGCTGGACAAAATGCTCCCGTTGGAGATGATGTCGGGCTGCTGGTCGGCGTAGCCGGTGACGATGGCCCCGCAGGGGTTGTGCTCGGCGTCGGTGCTGCGAGAGGGGCTGCAGGGCTTGAGGAACATCAGGTCGGTCTTGGCGGACTCGGGGGTGAGGCAGACTTGGTAGCAGTAGTTCTGGTTGTGGTGGTGCGAGCCGAAGCTGCCCGACTCCTCCACCGGCACCTGCGCGGGGTTGCTGGGCACGTTGGAGCTCTGCACCAGCATGATGTCCGACTTGCTGAGCTTCTTCTTGCGGGCCCGCGCCTGCCGGCTGCAGCAGGGGCAGCAGCAGCAGCAGCCCAGGCAGCAGTCGCTGGCCAGGCAGGTGTAGATATTGAGCTTCTTCTCCTTCTGGCAGCGCACCGCCAGCACGATCATGGCCAGCAGGAAGATGAAGGAGACGGAGCCCAGGGCGATGATGAGGATGAGCGTGAGGTCCAGCGAGTTATCCCCGCCGGAGCGGCTGGGGCGATGCTCGCCGGAGCCCCCCGAGCCTCCCCCCGCGCCGGTGCCCGCGGCCGCGCCGCCGCCGCCCCCGGAGCGCTCTCCCGCGCCGTCCACCAGCACCACCTGCACGGCGGCCGTGGAGGAGAGCGGCGGCTGCCCGTGGTCGCGCACCTCGATCACCAGCTCGTAGGGGCGCTGCGGGTCGCGCTTGGCCGGCACCCTGCGCGCCGTGCGCAGCTCCCCGGAGCGCCAGTCCATGCGGAAGAGCCCGGCCTCGTTGCCCCGCGCGATGCTGTAGGTGAGGCGGGCGTTCTCGCCGTCGTCGGCGTCCACGGCCGCCACCCGGCTGACCAGGTATCCCGGCTCGGCGCCGCGGGGCAGCGCCTCCCGCGCCGGGGTCCCGTTGCGGCCGGGCACGGGGCTGACGATGGCGGGCGCGTTGTCGTTCTGGTCCACCACGATGATGTGCACGGTGGCGTTGCCGGCCAGCGCCTGCGGCTCCTCGCCCGCGTCGCGGGCCTCCACCTGGAAGCTGAACTCTTTGAGCTGCTCGTAGTCGAAGGAGCGCAGGGCGTAGAGGAAGCCGTTCTCGGAGTTGATGGAGACGTAGGTGAAGACGGACATGCCCTGGATCTGGCTCTCCAGGATGGAGTAGGCGAGGCGGGCGTTGGCGCCCTGGTCGCGGTCGGTGGCGCTCACGGCGTAGATGTAGGCGCCGGGCACGTTGTTCTCGCTCACGTACACCTGGTACACGGGCTGGCTGAAGCGCGGCGCGTTGTCGTTCACGTCGCTCACCCGCACCTGGATGGACTTGCTGGTGCTGAGCGGCGGCTCGCCGCGGTCCCGGGCCACCACGGTCAGCGTGTAGGCGTCGCCGCCCGGCTGCTCGCGGTCCAGCGGCCCCTCGGTGACGATGGTGTAGTAGTTCTTGAAGGAGCTCTTGAGGCGGAAGGGCGCGTCGCCCTGCAGCAGCTCGCACTGCACCTGCCCGTTCTCCTCCGAGTCGCGGTCCGACACGCTGAACAGGGCCACCACGGTGCCCGGCGCCGCCGCCTCGCTCACCGCCTCCTTCACGGTGGAGAAGCTGATCTCGGGCGCGTTGTCGTTGGCGTCCAGCACCCGCACCAGCACCTTGCAGTGCGCGGGCACGGCGTTGGGCCCCAGGTCCTTGGCTTGCACGTACACCTGGTACACGCTGCTCTCCTCGTAGTCCAGCTCGCCGCTCACCTCCAGGCGCCCCGTGCGCGGCGCGATGCCGAAGAGCTCCCGGGCGCGGGCCGAGATGTGGCTGCTGAAGGAGTAGATGATCTCGCCGTTCTGCCCCTCGTCGGGGTCCGTGGCGTTCAGCTGCAGCACCAGCGTGCCCGGCGGCGAGTTCTCCGGCAGCGACACGGTGTACACAGGCTGCTCGAAGGCGGGCACGTTGTCGTTGGAGTCCAGCACCCTGACGGTGAGCAGGGCGGTGCCGGTGCGCTGCTGGGGCTGCCCGCCGTCCACCGCCGTCAGCACGTAGCGGTGCACCGCCTGCTGCTCCCGGTCCAGCGGCTGGTCCAGCACCAGCTCGGCGAAGCGGTTCCCGTCGCCCTGGGTCTGCACGTCGAGGGAGAAGTAGCTGTTGGGGGTGATCTCGTAGGTGCGCAGCGAGTTGGTGCCCACGTCGGGGTCGAAGGCGCTCTCCAGCGGGAAGCGGGTGCCCGGCGTGGCGCTCTCCGAGATCTCCACGGTCAGGTCGGGCTCCGGGAAGGAGGGCGGGTTGTCGTTGATGTCCAGCACCTCGATCTCCACGCGGAACAGCTCCAGGGGGTTCTCCAGGAAGACCTCCAGGTGCAGCAGGCAGGAGGGGCTCTGCTTGCAGATCTGCTCGCGGTCGATCTTCTCGTTCACGTAGAGCACCCCGGTCTCTAGGTTAAGCTCCAGGTAAGGGCTGCGGGAGTTGGGCGCCGTCTGGAAGCGCCGAGCCGAAAGTTTTGTAATGTCCAAGCCCAGGTCCTCGGCGATATTCCCCACGAACGTGCCATGCTCCTGCTCTTCCTGCACCGTGTAATGGAGCTGGCAAAAAGCCCCCTCCAGCATCCAGAGCGAGGCAAAGAGGAATAGCACAACCATCTCCAGACGGGGAAAGAGATTCCCCCCTCCCCGACACCACCGCTGCCTCCTCTTCCAAAAGCCACCTCCTCCTCCGAAAATACACAGTACAGTGTGTGTGCGTGTCTGTGTGTCTGGGTGCGCGCGTCTGTGTGTCTGTGTGTGTGCGCGCGCGCGTGCCCGCGCCTGCAAGCGTGTGCAGAGAGAGAGAGAGAGAGAGAGAGGGGGATCGGGGGAAGGGGAGGGGGAGAGGTTGGTTTGGGGGGGCTGGGGGGTGCTATATACTATTTCTTCTGATTCATGTTAGGATTTTTTTTCTCCCCCATCTCCCTCCTTTTTGTTACGGGGATTATTGTTTCACACGCTGAGCCAACGAAGAAGACAGGCGTCCCCGCTTCATCTGTGATCTTCGAGATGCGCCGGCCAACTAAAATAGCTATTAGCCGGCTGTAGCTAGAGACACACACTGTAGCCCTCTTTTATTTATTCCGAGAGTCTTGGCACTGCACCGCGGCAGCAGCAGTGGCGGCAGAGACAGCAGCAGTAGCAAATTCCAAGGAGGAAATTTTTGTATTTCAAGATTGTCCTCTGTTTGTCTTCCTGGTGGGAGTTGGAGGGTAGATGCTGCTGGAACAGCCGGTGGGCATGCCCTCTTTGGATGCAAGGAAAAGGCAGAAAACGGCGAAATTAAAAAAAAAAAAAAAAAAAAATTACCCGCAAAAAGATTTCATATACATATAAAAAAAGAAAAAAAAAGAAAAAAAAAAAAAAAAAGGCAGAGAGCAGCTTAGCTACACAAAACTTTCATTCCCCGATGTCCCTGGTATTTCCTTTTTTTTTTTTTTTTTAATTTAAAGATTTTAGATTTCTCTCTTCTCTGTCAAAGGTCTTTTCTTCTCTTATTGCTACGAGTACGACCATCATCACTCTGCTTTTACGGCGGTGCCGATGGCGGTGGGGATTATTATTTTTTTTCCTCTCTCTTGCTGCTTTCTCGCCTAGCCTCTGTGTCTGTGTGTGCGGTGCCGCCGCCGCTGCGCTCCCGTCCCGGCTCCGCTCCCGGCGCGGCTGCCGCGATCTCTGCCAGCAGTTTCTGAGCGGGCAGCGCTCCGCTCCGATGTTTTTGCGCAGCGCCCGGCTCCCGCCAACCAATCGGCGCCCAGCACCGCCCCCGGGGGCGGTGTCCCATTGGCCGCGTCCCGGTGCGTCACGGCGGGGCGGGGCCGACCCGCGCGCGGGCTGGGCGGGCAGAGCGCGCGCTGGCCGCCTCAGCGCCTCAGAGCTCCCTGCCAGCTTCCCTCCTTCCCTGCCCGCTTCCCTCCCTCCTTCCTTCCCTCCTTTCCTCCATCCCTCCTTCCTTCCCGCAATCCCCGCTTCCTTCCCTCTTCCCTGCCTCCTCCCCTGCCTCTCTCCCCTCCCCGGGTGATGGTTCCCCCGCCGCGGCCGCTGGATCGCCGCTCGTCCCTGGCACACACACACACACGCACCCGGGTAAACGTCAGCAAGCCCCGCTCCTTGGAGAGGGATTTTCCACCCAGCCGCCACCAACTTTCCTTTCCAGTGAAACTTTTTTGGAAAAAAAAAAAAAAAAACAAAACCGTAAACAAAGGGAAACTTGCGGGGGTTGTTGTTGTTGTTCCATTCCCCTTCCCCGCCCCTCGGTGTGTTCCACAGTGGAGAGAGCGCAACTTTCCGTCATTTATTTACCCGTGCGGGGTTTGCAGCTCCGGCCAATTTAAAGCACGGCGAGCCTGCGCTGGTGTTTCCCTATTTCCATTTTGGAATTTCCGCTGGTGCAACAGGAGACCGTGAGGAAAAGGAGGAATACTGCCTGTCATCACTGGGTGCTCAGGGTGGTGGGGCGGATATCCCTGGAGTGGGGTATTCCCTCAGGGATAACCAGAGGAATCCAAGGGAAACGCTCCGGTACCGGCTGAGAGATCCACGTCCCTAAGGCTACCGAATGAATAACTTAAAAGAATACAATACTTATAATTCTTATGGAGGGTTTCCCCACAAATGTTATTTTATTTGAACAGCAGCACAGAGCAGGGACGTGCACCTCCTGCTCTAACCCCATCACTAATCCATCACACAGCAGCGGCTCCGTCCGCGCATCCCAATGAACAGGCGCGTTTTTCCTTCGGGAACGCAGGAATCCACATTAGGATGGAGAGGCTCCGGCACAGCTCTCCCCGAGAAGCTGAGGATGCCCCATCCTAGGAAGTATTCAAGGCCAGACTGGACGGGGCTCGCAGCAACCCGGTTTGGTGCAAGACGTCCCTGCCCGTGGCAGGAGGGGCTGGAACCAGCCGGCCTTGAAGCTCCCGTGCAATTCCCAGCAATTCAGCGATGTCCAGAGCCGGGCTCCAGCGCCCGGAGCCGCGGGCGCGCCCCCGCCCCGCCCCTCCCCCGGCGGCGCGGCCTCTGTGGCGGGCGGCGGGCGCCCCCCAGCGCCGCCAGCGCCGCACTGCGCCCGCCTGCGCCGCCGCCGCCCCGCGGGGCACTCAGCGCGCCCCGCTCCGCTCCTCTCCGCTCCGGGACCCGGCCCCGGCCCTGCCGCCGCTCTCCGCCCGGCCCCGCGCTCCCCTGGCCGCCTGTGAGGCCGCGCCGCGCTCCCCTGGCCGCCTGTGAGGCCGCGGCAAGCGTCGCAGCCTCGGCGCGGCCGGCAGGGAGATGCCCACTGCCTCCCAAACTCCATCCTGTTCTCCCCTTCTGCATGGCTCCCTACCTACCCCCGGGCTCTGTGGCGGGGTGATTCCGGTGGGTGCTTTGCAGACAAATTGAAAAATTTTTTTCAGAATGGCCCGGCTGCTGGCGCTGCCCGTGGGATGCGGACGGGGAGCTCGCTGTGCAGAAGCGCCGCCGCTCACCTGCCCGCTCGCATCCCCGGGCGCGGCCAGCGGGGATCGCGCCTCTCCTGCCTGCCTGCCTGGGGGAACGACCCCGTGGATGCCCATGGGGAATGCCCTGAACGCGGGGCAGTGCTAGCCCTTCTCTCCCCGCCGCCGGAGCGGCCACCTCTGCTGCCTTCGAGGAACGCGGGCGAAACCCGGGAGACCGAGCCCGTGTCCATGTCCGTGCCCGTGACCGTGTCCATGCCCGTGTCCGTTTCCGTGTCCGTGCCAGAGGAAGCCCGGAGGTAGGGCTGGGATGGGGGAACACATCCCCGGGCTCGGGGCGCTCCCGAGACGCGGCACCCACGCGAGGCTCCCGCGGAGATGCGGGGGACAGCAGCAGCAGCAGCCACCGGGGAACCCACACATATTTATATCCCCACACGTGTATCGGCGGGGGAGAGCCGCCTCCCGCCCTCCCGCATCCCCGGGATCCGATGTGCCCCCGCGGTTCCAAGCGCAGCCGGGTCTCCATTTTGGGAATGAAGCGGCGGGGATGCGCGGCCGCCCTCCCGCTAATGCCGAGTGACAAATCGCACTTAGGCGATACATGAACGAGAAAATGATTTATGGATTTTCGCGACGGGCCGAGCCGATGAAGGCGACGTGAATTATCCATCCTAATGTGCAATGTATCATTTTCTAATAACGCCGGGTTGGCCCTAACGCTGCGCGCTGCTCCCTTCGATAGCAGGTATCGATTCGGCACCGGACACGCACCTCCTGCAGCACCAGCTGAGAGCTGTGTATTTACCTCTTCCCAAAGCCCAGGGCTATGGACAGACCCCTGACACCGTGGCCTTTAGTTTTTCCATCTGGCATCGTTTAATTCGGCAATCACTTTGCCGAATGAAGACTAATCTTTCGTATCACCGTGTTTCACTCAGTGCTGTGGTTTGGAGATGGAGAGGGAGGATGCCAGGTTTGTAAATGCTCCGTGCTGATGGGGATGGCACCTGGGTGAGTCAAACCTTTTCCCCCTGCCAAATCCTCCTTGGCACCAAGAGTACAACGGGGCACTTTCTAACAAGGAGAACAGATGCTAAATCATCCTTCTGCTCACACAGAGCTTCCCTGGCACCTCCATTTACCGAACCTCAAGGATCATTTTAAAGACAAAATTTTTGCTTTTAACTCACACACAGCAGGAAGGTGAATCATGCACACCCAAAACTGAATTCATGTGCATAGGAAGGAGAAGATTTGCTCAACCCCAGCCTGTGCTGTGCCCCAAGGCCAGGGCATCCCCCCTGCCCCAGCCAAGTTCTTTTGCCCTTCATCACAGAACTGCAGTGAAGTAATGGTGACATAAACTATGAACAATCCCAATTATTTATCTAAATGGTTCCAAGTCTAAAATATCACTTTCACATTGAGAAGGATGAGAAAGTTCTGGCCTTCCATGAGACAAAAAAAGCAGAGATGGGGAAGATGGAGATAAAGCATTAATGCATTCATTTGAAGTAGGACGTTAAATTACTGGGGAAAGGGTGAGGAAATGCTTCATTTCTCATTAGCCAAGTACAGTTTTTCCATTGCTCAGACACAAAAGGAGTCACATGCATAAGAAAACATCCAAATGCTGTGTTCTGGAATAAACAATTGCTATCCTAACCTGCACAATCATATTTTAGGTTGTAGAAAGTTAATCCACACAGTTTAGTTGAGTCACCAAAATGGATGTTCGGCTTCTGTTTTAGGTTCAGTCTTAGTTTCAGGCTGGGGAACACTGTGGCCTCTTTACTATCTGGATGTTAAAAACACATCAAGAATTGCCCTGCCCTGTCCCTCAAAGGTCCTAGATTGTTATTACTTGTTTTAATATGAATTATCTTGGTTAAAAAAAAAAAAAAAAAAAAAAAAAAAACCAAAAAAAACAAAAAAAAAACAAAAAAAAAAAAAACAAGCAAAAAACCACCCAGGTTTTCCCTCAAGGAAATGACAGCTCAGGGTGCAGGAAGGATTACTGGAATCAATGATAGAATTTGGATTGTAAATAAGAAACAAAAGGTGCTATGGTTAGAAAAAGCCTCCTTCCTAAGAGGAAGATGTATATGTAATACTGATGGGGCCATAGGATGAAATCCTGCTTCAAAGCAAGGTCGATACAGAACAATTTCTCAAATTAACTAAGAGGCCTGGTTAAAGTATCAGAGGGGAAGGTTCACTGCCACCACTCCCTCAATGGATTTCTCTCTTAATTGCCAACGAGGAGACAAAACAGGAAGGCTAGACAATCTGGCTAATCAATAAAAAAAGCCTGTCTTCATGTTTGCCTCAGGAGCACTCTGGATGTCAGATCGATGTGGAAGCCACCAAAGTTCTTGCAGGGGTCACCAGTGATTAAGACATTTTCTGATGGTTTTTAAACAGCCCCAGAGACAAGCACCTGCCACAAGGTTGGAGACAGAAGCAGAACTAGAGATACAACGTTAATCATCCCCTTGACACTTCTGGGAGTGCTCCTGAAAACAGTTTTTTGTATTTATGACCTCAGCCAGCTGTTTTAATAAGCGATGATCCAATATGACTTCATTTCATGCTCTGTGCTCCACCAGCCATCAGATCTGATGGAGCCTCTCCAGGAGGTGCCAGGAGTCTAGAACAGAATGGATGCATCCTAGAGGAGTTTCTCAAGGCCAGCTTCTGCCTCCTTTTCTTTGCCTGCCCCCAAACATTCAATGCACATTTCAGGGAGGCTAAACTCAAGCAACGAGAAGCTGTTCAGTGTGAAGCAGTGGATTGGTACAGCCTGCTGCTATTATCCTGCCTTCTCCAGCTTTCAGAGTCTATCATAATGTTTATCACAAAGAGAAAAAAAAACCAAAAAAACCAACCTGTTTCAATGAGTTGTGGTTTTAGCTGATTCAAGTCTGCATTGAAATAAATGGAATAAAACTATTTTTTTCCACAGTTGAGCTCTGAATGTTTTCTATCAGTCAGGGTTTTTACAGTGTCCTGATCAGAGCAGCCAAGGTCCTGGTCACTTTAAGTTGTTTCTGTATGCATGGCTTTACACTAACAATTGGCCTGATCCCTATAATCTTGTCTCATGTCCCATAACTATTAATGTAATAGCCACAAATTTGGCAATTTTTAACTCCACTTTTATTGTCATCCTATAGATACATTATAAACAAATTAAAATGACTTTATACAAGGTGATCAGTCAAAAATACTGAGTTTTATCTGTTTACTTGCAGAAAAGAGGTGACATATATATCTACCATCACAGAAGATATTTCTTAACAAAAGATTTTCCAATAAGGCAAATTTCTTACCATCTAGCAAGAATTTTCAGAAAGATAGTTTAATCCATATATAGAAACCTGGTACTGAATCAGATGAAAAGCAAAATATGATCACATTGATCAGGACAGGCATCATATTTTTTTGCTCTATAATTTTCTGGTTTTATGGTATTGCTCAATCAGCTGCACCCATTTCCTTGAACTTCATCAAAATACAGTTGACCTGTATCTGAATTCAACCAATGTTGCTAAGCTTGAATGGTTACCAGAGCAAATGAGGACAAAAACTACAGTGGAAAACTCCAGTTGCTTGAGACTGTTAAGCTTCTTATAATACACTCAAAGCCATAGGTAGATGTAGTTGCTCATGATAAAGAAAATTGCACTGTTGATTTTCTTTTCAGCAGCAAGTTCAAACCTTGAACTAAAGCACAATTTGTTTTGAGGTTCAGCTTAAAAGCAGTAGTTCAAATACAAAACTTCTATTCTTAGACGTAACACTCTAGTGCTTGACAGAATAAATACCAAAAAGCCCTAAACTTTAGATTGTTTGCCCAGAAGAATTTGCATTCTTGGCCCTCAGTGTTCCATGTATATATAATTTCCAGCATAATTCTATCATCTGAGTCATCGTGCCAACTATGCAGCAGATAACAATAGCACCAACTAGGAAGGAAAAGGAACAAGATGACAAAAGTGATGTTATAATTATGTAGGCACTTAGGAAGAGTGTGCACATCTGTATTTTTGTACCTGTCCTAGGTGGAGCTACTTGCACTACGAATATTCAAGACTGTGTTTTTTGAGGCTTCCCTTGGTAAGATCATATGCTCAGGTGCTTGCTTGCTTTTTCTCCTAAAATTGCGTCTGTCTAGGGAAAACTTTTCCATAGTCTTATCCATCTCTATTTCAGAGGAAGTTCCACTTGGGAAGCAGTTGAGTCTCTTATGAGGCAATAATCACAATTTTTTTTTTTTTTTTGGTCTATGCTAAAAATATTGCAATGCTCAATTCAAAATCTTAACCACCTCCACATTTTGGAATAGTGACTTTAGCAGATGGAGGTCTCAGGAGTACTTGTTGCCATTCTCAGGAAGAGACACCAAAGGGATAAGTCCTCAAAACTTCTTCCACAGAAGCTGTTCCTTGAAACACTTCCACACTCTCAGAAATTTATAGGTTGGTCTTTGAAAAATCTGTGCTAGACACCTCCTCTCTCATAACTTCTTGGTGGCTGGACTGTGTGACAGAAACTGGGCAGGTTCATGTGTTCCACACAACTGCTGTGGAGGATGAACAGAGTTTTTCTCAGAGTCATTATTTCCAGGGTTCTGCAGAGCTGGATGTAGATCTGAAGCGTGTGCACACTTACCCATACTCCAGCTTCTCTCAGTGGTGCTAAAGAAGCAGGAGAAAGTGGAAAAGGAAAAGCATCACCATAGAACAACAGAGAATAGCAGAAAAAGATGATCACAGTTACTAAAGGGTGGGGAAATGGTTATAAAAGTATAACTGCAGCAAAACCAATGGTAAGAGAGAAAAATTAAACAAAAACAAAGCAAAGCAAAACAAAGCAAAAAAACCCAAAAAACAAAAAACAGCCAGCCAACCAAACAAAACCCCCCACAAAGCTAAATACCCTCCCAGACTTTTCAGCAGCTTCCTGAGTTCCTGCAGCCTAACAACAACAAAAGTTAGTTTCCTTTCTCTTTTCATTAGCATGCTTTGCATATGCATATGGAAAAGCTCCTAACTGTGAGCTGTTACTTAATTAGGTGAAGCAGGAGTCACCTGTGCTATAGATTTCAGTTGTCCACACTCTATTCATTATGCAAGTTGGGGCCTGGCATTGCTACAATTACAGTTTTTCAGTTAAAAATCAAACCAGAAGATTGTGTCCCTCACCAGAAGTGTGTGCAGCAGTGGGATCTCCAGAGGCTGAGCCAGCCTGGCTGCTGCTGCCTCACCGAGCTGCAAGGTTGCTCTGCTCAGCAGGATCTCACAGCTACAGGGCACAGGGACAATACACCTCGCTCAGCAAAACCTTGGAAACATGATTAGCAAAGTGTGCAAGTTGCATAAGCAGGCTTGGGAAATGTTGGATTTCAAAGTTCCTGATGTTGTTGTTTCTAGTGAGCCTGTAAATCACGGTGATCTGTCACTAAAAGATCCTTCTTTGCTACCTGTCAGTCCTGCAGTTTGAGCATTGGAATGAGGCACTCAAAAGGCACCCAGCTTGGGTTCTGGGATGAGATCTTTCCCAAAAAATCTTCTCTTGTTGGGTCAGTGCACACCGTGAGCAGTGGTGCTGAATCAGAGCTGGTTCATACCTGCAGCTCTCTGGCTTCTGGTACAGCATCCAGTGCAGAAGGGAAAGGAAAAGGGAAAGGGAAAGGAAGGGGAAGGGAAAGGGAAAAGGGAAAAGGGAAAAGGGAAAGGGAAAAGGAAGATCCTGCAGCTGAGGATGCTGAATGCCCTGTGCTTAACATGTGTGTTGCCATGTGTAACACGTGTCCCAGTTCATTGGTTTTAAGACAGGCTGTAACAGAGTTGCCAAATGTATTTCGTTGTGAGTGTTTGAATACTTGGGACGAACTTGGGCACGTTGAGAAGAGCTCCGGAGGTGATTATGATTTTAGAGGAAGTGGAAGGTTGGCACAAAATGCTCTGAAGAAGTCTGCAGCCACATGTGACTGTCTCCTCACATGCCCACAACAAGCTGCTGAATCACACCTCCTTCCTTTAATATTGGTGTTTTCTCATTTTGCAGACTTTGCTACACAAATCTTTTTGAAGTAACACAAGCATATACAATCCTATGCATATGCTTACATGTAATTACATGAACCTTTGTAGCCCCACAAAAAAAAAAAAAGCAAGGCCCAATTCTTCCCAAGAATATTTCTGGGATTCACATTCTCTGAACCTCAGAGAAAGGAAAAAAAATTCTTATCATTTGCTGTACCTGTGTTTGTGCAAAAGTAGAATGCAATATGGAGATTGTTTACCCAAAGTGATGTGGTTTCGTTTCCTTGGCCTGTCAAGGCCAAATGTGTGTGTGGGTTGGGATTGTTGGGTGAGAGTCACGAGTTTCAGTGCAGTGTGAGCAGTGGTGTGCAGGGTTGAGTGCTTGGCAGATTCAGTTTTAGATGTATAGAATAATATAGCATAATAAAGTAATTCTTCAGCCTTCTGATATCCCTGGAGTCAGATGTATTATTGTAGTGGGATACAGTATGGGTAAATGAAGGTGGTACAGAATGTAACCTTATCCCCCAATGAGTTGCAGCTGAACCAATTACTAAAGATTAGGAGCAGGCCTGATGCTAACAGGCCACACCTGTAGCCAATAAGAGCAGTGGTATAAAAGAGTGGATTGGTGAGATCTGGAGTCAGATGGCTGCTGCAAGGAGTAGGGACAGTCAGTGCCTAGAGGAGATGCCTACAAGAAACATCAAGGAGGTATGGAACTCTGCTGATGTGGAATCCTTGCACTATAATGATAAGAGAACTCTTGGATATATAAGACAACATATTGTTCTCCCTCCCTTTTGTCAGAGTCACCTTTGATTTGCAATAAGCCTTGATGTCAAACTTGGAGAGAAATTATGGTTCTGCAAGTGTGGGGACAGGTGAATGTAGCTGCAACCAAGTTTAGTGGGAGCAATGGCTAGCACAAACCCATCCTCCTTCTAGTGAGAGTCTTTCCAAAGCACTTCTGAGTGCTGGGGAGAGGCTGATCAACTCAGAGACAGCAAAATGTTACCCCTCCTCACAGAGCTGGATCGTGGCTGTTCCTCCTGGCTGCCAAGGAGTGGTGCAGGGCATGGGGAGGAGGGAGAGCATCATTTCCCCAGGAGCTCATGGGAAGCTGTAGCAGCTGCTGCTTAGGAAGGGATGGTCTGGCAAATCCTGCAGCTGTGGGAGGCAGCAGCTGCATTGTAAACAAGCAAAAAGAGGAGCTGTGCTTATTACAAATCAAAGTGGAGGTGTGTCACAGACACATTTTGTGAAAAATCCTTTCCTTAGGATTTTTCCCTCCTGAGAAGCTGGGAGGCCTCAGGAACAAAATGCAAACATTGATTATCTGCTGCTGTGGAATGCAACAGGTGCATCTGTGACTGGCCCATGTTGGATGTTTGTAATTAATGGCCAATCACAGTCAGCTGGCTCGGACAGAGAGCCGAGCCACAAACCTTTGTTATCATTCTTTGCTATTCTATTCTTAGCCAGCCTTCTGATGAAATCCTTTCTTCTATTCTTTTAGTATAGTTTTAATGTAATATATATCATAAAATAATAAATCAAGCCTTGTGAAACATGGAGTCAGATCTTCGTCTCTTCCCTATCCTAAGACCCCTGTGAACGCGGTCACAGCTGTGGGAGGCAGCAGCTGGATTGCAAACAAGCAAAAAGAAGAGCTGTGCTTATTACAAATCCAAGTGGAGGTGCACTGTGCTGCTGCTGTGCAGTCAGGAGGGGAGCGTCTGTCTCCAGGAAGGATGAGAGCTGACTTCAAGAAGTGATCAGTTGGGAAAAAAAAAATATCACGTGGGTGCTGTGAAAACTCTGTGTGAGCTAAGCATGAAAGTAATGAGATTTGCAGGAAAGGGAGGGGAAAGGAAGTGAGGACAGGAAGGACTCAAGTTGTGGGAAGTGTTAAATAGAAGAATGAGCCATGTAAATGTGGTTTAGGGTAGAGTGGGAAGATGTCAGAAGTGTTGTAGGAAGGCTTGGATTTTCTTAGCTCTGAAGAGCATTTGAGAGTTTGCTGGCTTTCAGTGCTTCTCAGAGATTTCCCTGTAATTGGGCAAGACTTGGTGAAAGAGGATCAGTGCTTCCTGTAAAAGGCAGTGTCAAGAGCAGAATGGGAATATTTTAGAAGAACTTACTGCTTTTACTTGTTGGGCTCTACTGCTGCCTTTAATTGGAAAAGCTTCTGGAAGGATGTATTAGCAAGTTGTCTGCAGCTCTCCCTTGCTGCTGTAATGCTGGGCAGCAGGGATCTGGGGAGCACTTGTGTCCCCCAGTTTCCACCCCTGTGTAGTTTCCAAGAACCTGGAGCTGACCAGGAAATGAGGTTGTAACATTCAATTTGCTGGAAAGAAAGCATCTAGGCATTAGACCCTTTGCAGTGTTTTGCTCAGCACAGAAAGGAACAAAAGCACAATTAGGAAGGAAGAAATAGCTTTTATGGCATGACCATGGTGCTGATAAATAGCTTTGGAAATGCAGTTCTTATTGCAAGTCAAGATAGAAAATACAAATAATAATTGTATACATTGATTTAACAATGTAGCCATATGGTCTTACAGGATAGCATTGAAGAACATTAACTGAAAATCCTCGAGCAGAATTCAGAAAATTATAGCATCATCAGAAGTCCTTTATCTACAGGACTTTACTATGTAAAACTGCAAATTTTAGTGCCCCTTTTTAGAATTTTCAGCAGGTAATAAATAACCACCTTGTGTTGTGGTCTTGGCAGGAAGAAGGAGAATAACACTTGATTGGCACTCTGATCTCTGAGAAATCACAAAAAATAGGGCTAGGAAAAAAGATGTATATAACTGCTTTTTTTTTTTTTTTTTTTTTTTTTCCCTCCCCAAATGAGCTTTCTGGGTAATAAAGTGATACTGCAAATTTCTAGAGGTGATTGCAGTAATAAAATGGCTTCCAGAGTTTATGTGCTTTTAGGGAATGGCAGAAATTGTCATTTGATGTAGTACCAATGTTAGACAGGATTGTGCTCTTGCTTTGCTAGTGGTGGTGACTTGGAAGAACTGCCTCAGTCCTTATATGTGCATAATGGGCATAATATTTCTCCCCTGTGGGAAAAAAAAAAAAAAAGTGAATTAAGGCCATAAGAAAAAAGATTCCATACAGGAATTGGACTTCATTATTGCACATGAGCCTACTCTGAGAAGGTTTCTCTTTAAGTCTCCCTGCTGAAATAGGATAGAAGCAGAAATGTGTGCTTTGGGCATCCTAACAGCAGAAGTTTGGGAGATTTTTGTAGTAACTTGGTGTGGTTTGTCAGTATGAAAAATGCAGTGTTAGAGCCTCGAGTGCCACATCAAAAATGCTGTGGCCATGCCAAAATACAGCCTGGTATAAACACATTTGGCTTCTTCAAATGTCTTCAGAATAGAGAGAGAAATTAATTTTGTAGTGGCAGTTGCACTGCTTGTCCCCTGTATGCTGGATTGCAGCTGCCATCTGTCCTGAGGTGGAAGAAATCAGTAGATGTTCCATATTGCTTGATTTGTCTAATCTAAGACTGGGACTGTCTGATAATCTGGAACCTGATGCAGCTTGTCCAGTTTGTTTTTGCTGGGTGATGAGATAGCATGTCTATATCTATCCATGTATAGAAGATGCTGAGCATATTTTAGCAATCTAAAAAGCTTAAGATAAGTTTATTGAAATACTCATGAAATTAGAATAGACGTTTCCTTTGTACCATTTGGGTGCCAAGTGGTGGCATTAAGCAATAATAGCTCTCAGTCTATGACTGTTAAAAAAAAATTCCAATGTGGTTTAACCTTTTTGGCTATAAAAGCATTGAGACTCTGGCATACGTTCTAGTCCCACTTAAATCACTGGAGTTTTTGACACTTTTTTTTTTTTGTTTTTTTGGGGTATGATGAGCTCCTGCTTGTAGCCATGGCTTCATTTGTCCTACAAATCTGTGTGTGTTTGTCAGCCATTTGACAACTGTTCTTTGATCATGGCTTTTTGGGTTTTGTTTTTCATTTTTCTCATGCAGGGACAAAAAAAATGTGTTTTCTCTGTCACTCATGGCAAAACAACAGAAGCCTTGCCTGAAATTAGGAATGATCAGTATCCAACCAACATACATTTTAGTTAAAATATTCTGGAATCGTGTTTCTTATTTTTAATGTTTGCTGCTATATTCATTTTTTTGGCCTTGGTCTACAGTATAGGTGCATGAACACACATACAAATGTGCACAAGTGGGACTGAAACTCTCAGTTACAGAAGTCTGATCTTGCATTTTGTGAACCTGTGAAATAATAAGTCCATAGGTAACTGGGACATGGACAAAACTGACAATACAGAGAGCATTTTCTGGAAAGAAAAAGTGTGTCCCATTCTCACCCCAATTTTTGGCAAATAATTTTTATTCAGCATGAAACTGAGGGATAAAATGGTAGTTATTTTCACTGTGAATAATGATAAATCTCAGCACTGGAAACAACTTCTATGCCTTATTTTCATTTCACTTCTTCAAACTAAATTAATTTGATTACATTGTGGAGCAAAATGCTGAAAATGTCCTTTTTTTAAAATATATGGGAAGTAAAGTAAATAGAAAGCAAGCATGTGTTCCTTTTTATTGTATTTTTATGGAGGTTATAACCAGAGTTATTTTCCTCCAGATTTAATCTGAGTCCTTATAAGCAGTTACTCTTATGGAATCAGTATGGAGCAGATCCAAAGTTGTTCAAGTAAAATAGAAGATTTCCACTGATTTCAGTATTGTTTTGATGAGGCCCTTAATCTTTTAGAAAATATTAAGCTTGATAGGACTTTTGTGTAAATGGTGCTGATGGAATTCTCTTTTGTGCCTAAAGGAGAAGAAGGTGGAGATTTACTAAGGGGTTGTCTGTAAATATTGTTGTACTTCTTTGTCATTCTGTTCCCTTTCCAGCTGTTTTTGCATATAAAAAGCTAAAGTAAATCCCTTTTTAGAGGTTCACTGTTGTGTTAAGGTACTTAGTTTGATGTCTTTGTGTCAAAGAGCTTTTATGAAAGAAGATTGGTCCAGGCATATCCTGTAATAAACATCTGGAAACTGCAGGGATTGGCCTATGGTGGCTGTATAGCAAAAGTACAGTTCAATTAGCTGGCTTTACATCAGCATTAATTTCCCCTTTTTTTTTTTTGATTGTTTGTTTGGTTTTTTTTTTTAATTTTGCCTATTCACTTAGTTTTTAATCTGAATCTATATGTCCTATCTTGGTAAAATGATCTTTTCTGATTGGTAGACAGCAGAAAACTCCTCATCTGGGATTGATGATGGGAGGGCTGTATGAAAGCAGATTACATCTCTGCATGGCATTCACTGATTGTTTGAAGAGCAAAGTTTCTCATCTTGAAATTTCCTTTAGTACAAAATGTATAGGAAAATGAGTATGTCTCATAGATTAGTCAAAAGAAAAAACTGCCACAGAGGTAATAGGCATCATTTGTATGTGGGCTAGAAGTTTAATTAGGATTTAGCAAAACAAAAAACTAGAGCTTTAGCCCATCTGATACAAACCAGAAGTGAAAGCCCTTAAACAGTTCAGGGGGGAAGGGAATTTCAGGTTTTTTGCAAAATGAAAAGGGAAAGACAATGAATAGTTTCAGTACTAATAATGAAGATGGGAATAAACTTCAGAAAATACCATAAAAGAATAAAGCAACAAAAATTTGCAAAAGTCTGAGGGAAAATTAGGTAAGGAAAGTTCTAGCAAATAAGAACTAGAATATGAAAAAATAATTCCTTTGGCACATTTATAGTCTTGTGAATGAACAAGCAAAACCAAAATCCATATTTTGGATGTGATGATGCTGAACAGTAATGATCTGTAATGGCAAGAGTCCACATCAAAGTTCTCAGATGACAATAGGAGGCTTTGGAAAATAATTTTAAGTGTATGACTTAATCGGTAATTCTTGGAGAATTATTATCACGGACAGTCCAGGAACAGATTAATTGAGTGGACATGCAGAAGCAGAGTTATCATCTGCCCAATTTAGCTGCACTTACCTAAAGTGCAGCTTGGCTCTTGCAGACAAAAAGAGTCTAGGTCAGTCAGGGTGGAAGGGAGAGGAGTGAGTCAGCCCTTGGCCAGAGGCACAAACCTGGGTTCCCACACAGAATCACGGGGTTGGAAGAGACCTTTAAGATCATGGAGTCCAACCCATGCCCTAAAACCACCACAACTAAACCATGGCATCACATCCAGTCTCTTTTTAAACACATACAGGGGTGGTGACTCCACCACCTCCCTGGGCAGACCATTCCACAACTTTATCACCCTTTCTCTAAAAAACCTTTTTCTAATATCCAACCTATATTTTCCTTGGTGCAGCTGAAGACTGAGTCCTCTTGCTCTGTCACTTGCTGCCCAATGGAAACAGCATTTCCATGTGCCAGCAGTGCTTGCTGAAACCAAGAAATCTTTACCAGCAGCACAGCACCACCAGGAGTAGTGTGGAGAAGATGCTGAGGAAATAAATACCCAGGGGAAGCTGGTTCACCTCAGCACCTCATTGTCTCCCAGAACTCCCTGTGACTATTCCCCACAGGCCTCCCAGCAAAAGGAAGATTTTAATTGCTATGAGGAAGAAGGAGAAAAAGCAAGATGGAAATGAGAAATGCAAGTGCTTACAGATACAGTGAATACCTGCAAGTAAGTGCCTTTGTTCAAAAAGTCCCCAGCCCTGTTTCAGTCTGAAGGAGGAACAAATTTGCTTCTGACACATTTAAAACTAATTTTGTTCTCATTTGTGTGAGAAGATAAATTGCAATTCTTATGAAATGATTTCATTTTAATTGTGTGTGTTAAAATATGTTCAGCATACAGGATGGTTAGATTTAGTCTTTGGAAGTTTTATTTTATTGCTCTGTGTATTTCACCTGTACTCCCAATCTGTATAATGCATATTACGAAGCTGCAAACAAAGTCTCATTGTATTTCTCTGCTGTCTCACCTCTGCTTTTTCTGAAGAGGCTTGCCTTAAGAGGCCACACTGTCTAAGCCCATAGAGTTACTAGCCCAAACTGCTAATAAAAAGCCTACTAATATTAATGACAGAGTCCCTGTGTGGTTCACATTGAGAGCAGCAGCATTGCTCTCAGAACCAGAGTGGATGCAGTCTGTTGCAGCAGTATGAGCAGGGAGTGGGTCTTCCCAAACAGAGGTCATCTATAAATAACATTTCTCAGACCAGAACCATGCAGACTTAGGCATTTTGAAGTTAATCAGTGCTCACATGGAGCTTCTCCTCCCATCATCAATCTTCTAACAGAAAATAGTTCAGGAAAAACCCATGCACAGGCATCATCTAAGTTTGGCTAGTGTTTACCCTTGTCCAACCTATGAACTCATGATTTTATTTATCTCCAGAGTCCATAGTGGGAGAAGACTGCAAAAGTCATTAACAATGCCCTTTTTCCTGGCATAATTCAGATGGGATTATGGCAGTGCTCAGGTGAGTTCACTGCTCTGAGCATGTGGGGAGCTGTGATCCCTGGTCTCTCCTCTTCTGTTTTACTGATGTCCTTCTAAGGCATTTTCTTTTTCTTTCCAGTTTTCCAAAGGTGATGTTTATTATGTACAGAGGTGACTTCAGACTTAGGTGGGTTGTGTTCTCCTCTTCTTGTTGGCTTGACAGGTTATATGGAACCCACTTGTCCACACAAATGCTTAAATCAAGTGGGGAATAGGTCTTGAGTCCTCTACCACAGACTTTCAGGTGCTAGAACAGACATAATACATCCCTCAGGTTTGATGACTCTAAGTATTTTAATTACATGGATATATGCTGTATGATCAAATTCTTCAGAGAATTTAATACGTGAAATCAATTGATTCAGACAACTATTTTCATTAAGGAAAAAAACCTCTAAAATACCTGTTTGAAACTGGCTGAAATGAAGCTTAGTTCTGTTTTTTACACTTCCTGCAGTTATGTGAAATAGTGGAGTTCAGTTTAATTGAACATGCAGAATGTCTTTCCACGTTGCTAATTTCAAAATCCAAGGCTTAATGTAAAAGTTAGAATTTGAATGACTTAAACTGACAAATACAAATTTTTTATATACACTAAAATTTTCAATTGCTGTGTTGCTAATGCTTAGATACCTTATTTAATGATATTTAATACAGTGATACTGATTTTGTCCCTGCTGTGTTCATTATTAACCCCAGAAGGCAATGGAAATTTTATTAGACTCAGTATTGGATATTAATACTGTGCCTGACTATGTTGTGAAAAAAAAATAAGAAGGAGCCTGCAAATATTTCTAAGTTAATTGACTGACTTGGAAACCACTAATGTGCATGAATAACATTTACTCACAGATATTGTCTCAGTAAATTCAAGATCTGTCCAATGAGTGGTTGTCAAATAAGGCCATAAATCACACCTCTATAGAAAGTTTGGGAAATCTTAAAGACAAGGCACCCCTAAGGTATTATGGAAATTTGAGAAGTTTTCATGAACAGTATTTTAAAGTCATGTACCATTAAATAAAGGAACTGGTCAAAGTTTAAAAATAAAGAACTGGAAGTTAAGGTTATTTTGCCTATATTAAAAAAAATAAATCTGGAGCAGCCATCAGCTCATGGTAGCTATTTATATTTTACTTGACAACAACAGCCACAATGTCCATGTTCCTTCAAATCTGGTACACCATTCTCAGGGGCTGTATTATACATGCCCACACATGGGTTTTCTCTTATTTTTGTGTCTGGCCAGTGTTGGAGCAGAATCAATGTGTGGGCAATCCCCTGAGGCATGAAGGAGCCTGGCGCTCAGCTTTCACATGGGAAACAATGTGGGGACAAATGTTCTTGTGGCCAGATGAAAATGGTCCTCCAGGGTTTCAGCTGTGCCTTGTCTTCCTCAACAGTGAGTTGGGATAATGTCACTAGAGTGAGTAGGAGAAAGTTACAATCTGATGGCCAAACAAAATTCCTGTTTCAGAGAAGGTGATTCCCTGCATCACCTGCAGGTGGTTATCAGTCCCTGTCTGGGATGGTTAATTGGGGTGCATATAGCCAGGTACAAAGAATCTCTGCAAATTCAGTAGGAAGCCAATGGTTAAACCCAAGGAAGTCTTCCAGAAGGCCGACTGAGCACTGGAGGATGCAGCTGCAAGGCACACAGTGTGTTTGCAGCAGCCTATGTGCAGTTAGCAGTCCCCTGTGGATCCTGGTCCACTGAAAGAGGTACATCCCAGTGGCCCTAGGGAGTAGGAGGGAGTGAATGTTGTCCTTTAAGCAGGGTTAATGTCTCTTGTGGCCTGAGGTGGACCTCTCCTGAGGTCCAGGGGGGTCTCCAGCCCTATTCTGAGTGCTCAAAGCCTTTCAGCACTAATTTCAGCACCCTCTGTGTGGCCATCCAGGAGGATGAGTTGAGATGTGCAGGCAGAATCCTCAGTGCAGCAGCCTGGGGTGCCCAGTGGGGCTGCCCTGGTGAGGCTGGCTGGTGGCAGGTTCCACGCAGGCCAGTGCCCCATGGCATGATGTCACAGCAGGGCACCCACAGCAACAGCCCCTGCCCCATACACCGTCCCTGGGGAGGCCTGGGCTGACACCAGGACTGCTGCCACCGGCCTTCTGCCACTCAGTAGCTGTCCTGCTGCCAGGAGGTGAAAGGAGGCTGTGGAGTGTCGAGGGGGAGGAGAGGAGCAGAGTTTTTGTAGCAGGAAAAGCACCTTTAGCCCAGCGGGGCAAAGATGCACAAGTATCTACTCTATAATCCTGTGGAGCCAGAGGAGCTCCCAACCCTCAAGGAGCTCAACACTGTAGGTAAGGCCCCAGGGGTCCCTTGCAGGAGCAGAATCCTCCAGGATCACATGGAGACAAGGTGTGGAAAGCCTGAGGCTGGGGCCATAGATCTGGAGGGTACAGACTGCTGGAAGGAGAACCCTGCTTTGTTGTGCCTTGGAGCTCTAAGGTGCCTTTGGTGGTTGTGGTGTCCCACCCATAAGGAGAAGGGAGCACTCAAGATTCATAGATGCCTAAAGATCACTTGCTTTTCATGTATTTTTTCATATATTCATAGGTCTATAGATTACTACTTCATACTTGTATAGCTCCCAGTATTTTTCCTACCCTTAGAGTTATAAATTAACCATATAACAGATTCATGAAATACTGTTCAGTCTTATTTTCAAGAAGACAACCTAGAAGTACATTTTGCTTTCCAATCAGAATCAGAGAAGACACCACAAGAAGTGGAGCAAAGAAGCCCTGGACCAACTCTGATGGGGCAGTATCCAAGGAAAAATTACATAACCTAATTACATAGTTACACAATTCTTCTAATTGGACAAAGTTTGTTAGATGTGATGATTTGCCAAACTTCTAAAATGGTAGAAATCTGATGCCAGGTGTGTCCGTGACCACCGGGGCACCTGGAAGCCTCCAAATAAAGGCCTACTTTTTATTTTACTATTTTAACTGTGTTGCAAGGGTTTTTCTCTTATAATGTCAGGCAACTACAGGGGACAACAAAAATCAGAGGGTCCACACAAATGCAAAAGGTTTTATTTTAAAAATTACGCAGTTGGCATGGATTTTTCTATTTAGTCCCTGACTTACTGCTAAATAAGCACGTGGATATAAGTCCAGGGTCCTGGGGCCTCTGACCAGGCTTGGTAGAGGTACCTTTTCAGAGATGGCTTTCTTGCCCTCTGCACAAATTAGTTATCATGTGCAGTCTGTTCTTTGACATCTCTTTAAAAATAGGTCAGAGGACTTTGGGGGTCTTTGGTGGCCTTGATTCCCTTGTGCTGTACTGTGTTGTGCTTATCTCCAGGATCTACTACAAGATGTTTGTCCCAGGAAAGTGCTGCTCTATTTACACATGGCCCCCTTCCTCCAGGCCTGTGACGGTGTTCACAGGGGTCTCAGGTTGAGGGAAGAGATGAGGATCTGACTCCATGTTTCACAAGGCTTGATTTATTATTTTATGATATATATTACATTAAAACTATACTAAAAGAAGAAAGGATTTCCTCAGAAGGCTAGCTAAGAATAGAATAGGAAAGAATGATAACAAAGGTTTGTGGCTCAGCTCTGTCTGAGCCAGCTGAATGTGATTGGCCTTTAATTCCAAACATCCAACATGGGCCAATCCCAGATGCTCCTGTTGCATTCCACAGCAGCAGATAATCAATGTTTGCATTTTGTTCCAGAGGCCTCCCAGCTTCCCAGGAGGAAAAATCCTAAGGAAAGGATTTTTCATAAAAGATGTCTGTGACACAGCCCCCTTTTGTCCTTTCCCTCTAAGTGTTAATACCAACAACCCTCTGCAGCTATGCAGCTGTGGGTGTTTCAGACATACACATTACATCCATCTACAGTAGCCCAGGCCTCCAGGTGCTGGCAGTGTCTAAAAGTGGAAATCACCTTTGCAAATACAGCCTGCCTTAGCTCTCCAGGCCTGTCTTGGACACAGGGCAGGCTTTGGTGCTGGGGGCAGTCTGGAATACATCTGGGCAGCCCCAGTCAGTGAGAATGCTTGTTCAAGGTGAGGGGGAACTTGAGAGCACTCCACTGTCACCTGCATGGGTAGGGGCATGGGGGATGGTGGCCTGTGCTGACTTCAGAGCATGGTATGGATTCCACTTGCTTTCCAGAAATCAGCAAAATCTGGTCTGGAATGTCTCGGCACATCTACAGACAGCTCTTGAAGAAGAAGGTGAGTCTTGCTTCCTGCATGGGCCTCATCCTGCCCCTCTGGAGAAAGGTCCAAAGTGCCATCCCCGGAGCCATGCAGGTCACCTGGCAGCCTCCTTACATTTGGGCAGCCTTTCCAACACTTCCTTTTGCTTGTGTTTTTAGGCAGTGGATATTGGATTTGGGAGTTTTGCCGTTATCCCAGTGCACGCCAATGTGGCAGAGGGCAAGGTTTTGCCTGTTGAGAGACCTGTGTTCATTATGAACAAGACTCTGAAGATGTTTTACAACCTTGAGGCTGATGAGACCAAAATTCCTGGTAAGAAGATGGGATCCTTTCCTTACCCAGGCCTTGCATTTTGGCTTGGTGCCAACCCCTCTAATATAGAGAATATCAATTCTTCCAACCTGCCAAGTGCACAGAGTGGGCACCGATGTGACAGCCCAGCACCCTGCTCCTCCCTGAGGAGCCATTCTCCTCTGCTCAGCTCCCTGTGCTCCATCTGGCTGCTCACAGCAGGAGGCAGAGGTTTCCCTGCCCTTTCCTGTCTGTTGTGTCCATCCTGGAGATGTGGATGAAGCTGGAAGGGGGGACACTGTCTGGCAGTGTTGCCTGGGATCTGGCTGCTGATGACCTCTAGTTTCTGAACTGTGGTGAGAGAGGCACTGTCATTTTGTGCTTGTTCACTAGAGGACATCCCTGTGGTTCAGCCAGACTTTGAGGACATCGCTGCACACATCCACTTTCGCCACGAAATTGTGGAGCAGTGCGTACAGGAGACCCTGCTTTACTTTGCTGGGACCCTCCGAGAAAACAAAGAGGTGGAGTTCAACTTCAGGACCATCGGTATCCTTGCTGTGCGTAAAAAAGTGGTCACCATGACCTTCTTTGATAGCTGTGTGCTGGAGATGGATACAACAGGGAACATGCTGACAGCCCTTCTCGAGGTGAGCTTGTCCTTTCTGTGGGGTTCCTCCTCATGGCTTTGTGGCAGTGTGCTGTCAAAACATTCCAGCTGCCTTGTCTGGGCTGTTGTCACCTTCCTCACCACCCAGCCTAGGCACACTGCCAATGAGCTAGTCCAAATCTCAGGAGTGCCTCATCCGCTTTGAGGGAAGGGCTAATGACATCAAGGGAGAAAGTGTGTGAGGGCTTCCTGTTTCAGAAATCCAGCACATGTTCTGGGTTTCTGCTGATGTTCTGCTGTTCCCTTCCAGGACCCTGACATGATGAGTGCCGTTGCCTTTCCGGGCCAAAACAATTTTAGTCGGGTCAGTCAAGACGAGGTTGTCATATTGCCAAGGTGAGCCCCCAGCTTGTCAGCCACTGTTTTGGGGGTACCCTCCTGCCAAGGCTCCTTTCCAGCCAAACTTGGGCAAGAGCAGCCACTTCATAGGAACACTTCTCTTTCCACTGCTCACTCCCCTCTGGCTTTGGGGATTGCAGATGAAGTGGCTATCCTGCTTTCAAGAGGGGCAAGAGGGTGTAGGGGGATATATATTCTTATATAGAATATAAGAAAATAAAGATAGTGTAGAAAGTAATCTTACCCCTATGGAGTAGCAGCTGGGCCAATTATCAAAGGTTAGGAACAAGCCTGACTTTACAGGCCACAGATGTGACTAGTGAGAAGAAGAGTGTTGTAAAAGAGTGGGGTGGCTGTGTGAGAAGGGAACTGGAGTCAATTGGCTGCTTTGTGAAGAAGAAATAGTTGGTGCTTTGAGAAGCTGCCCACGAGAAACACCAAGAAGGTGTGAAACTTTTGTGATAAGGAGACAGCAGTACAGAACCCCTGCAATAAGATGACAAGAGGGTCTGTGCAGGCAGCAAGGACAGCATGAGTCCTGTCCTCCAAGGACCAGGCAGTGTGCCTCAAATATGTGTGCCAGCCTCCAAGAGAGCCTGCTGCCCCAGGTTTACCCAGCTGGTGCCTTCTTGTTTGCAGCTTTGTGGCCGAGGCCCCGCACCAGCCATCGGGCCGACTGGTGTCCCTGAAGCCCAGGAGAGAGTCAGCACCGTGGGGTGGGGGCTGCCGCAGAGGTACGTCCCAGCTGGCAGGGACTGTCTGTGCTCTTGTCCTCATGAGGGAAAAAAAGTCTGGGGGAACCTTTTCTGAAGAGGCTTTGAGCTGTGAGGAGCCTGTACAATTCAATTTCCCCAGTGGGCTCCTGGGATCCCTCAGTGCCTCCCAGCTCTTCTCACTGGTGGGTCCCTGCTGCTGGCAAGGTGTAAGAGGGAGATGAGGAAAACCATGTCCAGGGGTGGTGGGTGGCTGGGTGGGAATTCAGCTCTGGAGCAAATCTATTGCCAGCCGGGGCTATTTACAAATCACAAACGAGACGGGGCGGCTGTGGAACTTCCTTGAGCTGTTTCATTTTCCAGCATCACTCTCATTACATGGTTATGACAATGGGAAGATGCCACCAGCTCACATCCCAGGCAGCAGACTAAGAATTTAATGTTACAACTCACTTTATAAGTTTTTTGACCAATCACACAAAGCAAAAGCACACTGACAGTAGTTCTACCCAACCACTATAAGCACATGTACCTTTGGTTAAAACAATGCTTGCTTATTTCGAATACAATACCTGCTTGTAAGCCTTAAACACAATGCACAGAGCTCCATTATTAAGCTTCAAACTTCCTAATATCTTGCTAGATAAACTCTTCTGTAGCTTAGAGAGTTATTCTAGACAAGCATTAATACACAGACCATTGTTCTATTTGTCCTTTTCTACAGTTTAAATAATTTTTCTGCTGACCAATCTCATGGCTGCTGCTTAGCTCTGATCACAGTTCTACTGCCTCTGAGGCCTGCCTTTTGCAGCTTTCCCAAAACCCTCTGGGTTTGTGGATTCCCACACAAGTCCAGTGTGGACAAAAGAAAAGGGCCTGTCTGGGAGTCTTAGGAATGGCAAGGTAGTCAGTGAGCCTTGTGTAGCATGACTGCACAGCTCTGCCACCCATGCTGTCCCACATGATCTCAAAGATTGTGCGCTCTTCTCTCTCCTCCTGCTTGCAGTGAGTGTGCTGGATCCCGTGTTCCTGGCTCGGAAGAGGGTTTCTCAGGCCAGTCAGCAGTCGGCGGAAACGGATCACGGTAGAGACAAGGAAGCTATCCTGGGGTGAGCCTTGTAGGGCAGTGGTGTGGCTGAGGGCACACTCTCATCATCACTTGTGATAATGGGTGATGCTTCCCTTGTGCTGATGCCCAACAGCCCTGGAGACACTGTCCTGCTGGACATGTGGTCTACCTACTGAGCTGCTGGGTGGTGCCAGAGGACAGGCTGCTGTCCCACAGATAGAAATTCACACTTGGCTCCCACCAGCTCAGACTGCTGTTTGTCCTTTTCAGGTACCTGCCTGCAATCCTGGAGAGGACCCATGCGATGAAGCGCCCCACCTCTCCAACTCAGCAGGGCCTGAAGGTCTCTGCAAGGGCTGCCCAACGCTCAAAAGAGGTAGGTCCGTGCTGGGGTTCTGCTAGTCCTGCACATGGTCCCAGCCCTCCTGCCCTGCCCAAGCTTGAGGTGGTTAATTCTGTGCACGGCCTTCAGGGGAAGCACCCCATCTTTACTGAGAAGGAAGAAAGAGAGCTGCAGCTGCTGCTGGCGTCCAAGCGCCATGAGGTGGAGGCAGACGTGTATCGCAAATACTTCAGCAACCGAGCAGTCACTGAGCGAGGAAAGGTATGACACAGCCCCCAGGAAAAGGGCCTTTTACCTTTCTGCTTGGTGGCAGGGGAGCAGGGAAGGTGTCCTAGCACAGCAGTGGTGCCATGGCTGGGGGCTGGACAGGGCTCTTCTGCCCTGCCCCCTGTCCCTGAGGCTCCGGGTGTCTCTATAGAGCATGACATGGTACAGTAATACACAGCTCTATCAGAAGGGTGCAAAAGAGAAAATTTATTAAACCAATGTAGCTTTTATAGTTCTTCCAGATATTGACACCCTTCTAACACATATACAGTGCCCATTGGCCATAAAAGAGAAACAAAGTTCCCAGCAGGCGACCAGGGAACCACAGCCAGCGAGAGTCCATATCTCCCAACTTTCTCTCCTTCCTCTGGCCTCCATGGTAACGACCTTGGTGTTCCTTCAGGAGAGATATAGGGCTTCTCCTATCTTCAGGAGGCCTTGTGAGCTCACAGGGACAGCACAGAATGTCTTTCCCACATTCGGGCTGGCGTGTGCAGCTGGCTGTGGCACGGGCTCCTTGCTTTGTGCCCTCTCTGAGCCCTGAGCCAGGCCTTGCAAGGCAAACACCTTGGCTGAAGGCTTGGGAGGAGCCCCAGCTGCTGGTGGCAGTGCTTCAGGAGACCTCCTCTGCCTTTGCAGACCTCCTGCCCCTACGTGTTTGAGGATCCCTATTGCCCTCCCCACGTCCTGAGGAAGGCCTACGCTGAGAAGCTGAAGGAGATGGGGCAGCAGCAGGAGGAGGAGTCTCAGCTCTCTGGGAAAGTTCTGGAAGAGTAAGTGAGGTGGAGGGAGGGCCCACAACAGGCTCTCTAGAGCAGGGAGATGGAGTCAGCAGCACCGTCAGGCTTGGGGCATGGGGAGCCCTTCTGCCCAACCACAGAACTGAGGCCCTTTCTCCTGCTTCCTTCAGCAAGGGTGTGCAGACAGGTCTGTTGGAACGCTGAGGAGAAGGCCCAGCGACTGCCAGCCCTGCCAGCAAGCTGCAAGCAGCCCTGCAGAGACAGTTGTCACAGAATTCCTCCTTTCCAACTGGACAGCTGCCAGGAATGGGCAGCAGGGGCAAGGACTGCCTTAGCTAAGGAGAATGTGCCAAATAAAGGTTGCTGGTACCTGAACTCCACTAGAGTAAGCCTGCTGATGCCTTCATTGCCCTTTTTTGAAGCCAAGGGGAAGGGAGAGCCTCCTGCAGGCCGTGGTCAAAGAGCAAATGGGCTGGAGGGACCTGGCCCTGCCAAGCAGTTGTGACAGGCCATGGGACTGAAAAGTGGTGTCCTTTCCAGAGTAAGGGCATGGGGGCTGCAGAGCACAGCTTCTCTGCATCCAAACACCGCTCTGTAGGGATAACCAGAGGCCTGGGGCTGGTCATAGCACTGTGAAGGCAGGTTTGATCTGGCAAAAGCCAACAGTAGGCTTGATGCTGCTTGGAGAGCTACACTTGCACAGAGAAATGTGCTTCATTGAAGACACTCTTTAATTTAGTCCATGACTGACCCTCAGGAACCATTGAGTGGCCTCCTTGGGAGAGAGCCTCTTCATTTCAAGAAGAAAGAAACTTTTGAAAGTGACAAACATTTTTTTTGGCAAGGTTAACTTACAGCGTGAACAAGAAAGCCGCAACCTGGAAAGGTAAAAGAGCACCAGCAGCAGCATAGTCTGGCAACTATGCCAGACCCTGTCAGACCCTGGGGTCTCCACTGGGACTGCTGCTGCTGAATATCACATTCCTTAATGCCATAGCTAGTGAGATTGAGTGCAGCCTCAGCACATTTGCAGGTCTCTGTCACAGGCATTTTTTATGAAAAATCCTTTCCTTAGGATTTTTCCTTCTGAGAAGCTGGGAAGCCTCTGGAACAAAATGCAAACATTGATTATCTGCTGCTGTGGAATGCAACAGGTGCATCTGTGACTGGCCCATGTTGGATGTTTGTAATTAATACCCAATCACAGCTCAGCTGGCTCGGACAGAGAGCTGAGCCACAAACCTTTGTTATCATTCCTTGTTTTTCTATTCTTAGCCAGCCTTCTGATGAAATCCTTTCTTCTATTCTTTTAGTATAGTTTTAATGTAATATATATCATGAAATAATAAAGCAAGCCTTCTTAAACATGGAATCAGATTCTCATCTCTTCCCTCAACTTAAGACCCCTGTGAACATGGTCACAGGTTTCTTGGGAGCGGGAGTCAGGCGGGCAGTTTTAGAGGTAGATCTTCACTCAGTGGACTTTATTACAGGACTTATCCAGGCACTGAGCAGACACAAAACCTTTTTTGCTTCCTCTCCAGGTTCCCAGGCCTCCCAAAACATGATTACCTGACTCTGCTGCTGCCTGGCAGCATATCCACAGTAGCTGGTCTGTAGCCAGCAGTCTCTGGTGGCATCAGCAGCTGGCTTGACAGGCACAGAGGTGACACAGGGTTGTGGGGGCAGGCTTAGGTGTTTGAAGTCACATTGCGTTTTGATTGCAAACTGAGGTGATTAATTGGTTATGTGTGTCTGTGGTGTTGAGAGGTCCCCAGGATGAGGTGAGAGATGAGAATTTGACTCCATGTTCTCAGAAGGCTGATTTAATATTTTATGGTATTATATTAAAATAAAATAAACTATATACTAAAACTATACTAAAGAAAGAGAAAGGATACAGCCAGAATGCTAGAAAAGAATGAATAATACAAACCTGTGACTCCTCAGAGTCTGACACAGCTGGTTGTGATTAGTCATTAGGAAAACACAATTCACATGGAACCAATGAAAGAATCCCCTACCAAAAATCATCCAAAACAGCAAGGAGAAGCAATCAGATTATTATTATTATTTACATTTTTCTCTGAGGCTTCTCAACTTCCCAGGAGAAGAAATCTTGGTGAAGGGATTTTTCAGAAAATATCACAGTGTTGTGTGTAATTTTTCTTTTTTTTTTTTTTTAATTACCTGGGGCACCATTTCTGTTGAGAGGCTGAGGGCAGCAGGAGGTGTTGGGCAGAGGTGAACTGCTCAAGCAAACAGAAGCTCAGAAGTGAAGCAGCAGGACTGGGGAGGGTGGGGCATTTTCCTAAACCTTCCTTGCCTTGCACAGGGGGCTTGGCCAGGTGCCATTCGTGAACCTCCATCAGCTATGTGGTCTTGTATGCCAGTCACAGCTGGTTTACAATAGTGTGAAAAACTAACAGCTTTGTGTTCAGCTAAAGTGATGGACGAGGTGCAAGGGCTGGCCATTTGCCTGCTGTTGCCAGTGAGTGTGCTTTGTACAGTTTTAAAGCGTGAAGATGGCCAGATTTGTCAGTTTTCTAAACCTTTTTAGCATAGCGCACCCAAATTCCTCAAGTGATATGTTGATATGTATTGTGTGTATGTGATATGTATTAATTTTCAGCACAGAGGAGCAGCCAGAAGGAGCAGAAGAAAGCTAGTGTATTTTGTTATTTTCACTCTTGTACCTTGAAAAAGAAATCTGTAGGACCATAAGAGTGTCATAGCCAGCTTTTGCTTGAAGATGCTGGGGATGATTTAAAGTAAGATAAAGGTCTGATGATTGACTGTCCTATTAAGGGCAAATGCTTCAGCATTGTAGTTTAAAAGTGACACCTGCTCCCACAAAACTGAGACAGGGCTTTAAAATGAGATGTGTGTTTAGCCAGAAGCCCAAGAAGGACTAATAGCCTCTGGAATGCCTCGGGAAGGTACAACTCCAACTTTGGTGGAAATTAGTGTAGCAACTTGCTGGTGAAACTGGTTTTGCTTTGATTAGCATTTTGCTTCTGATGATCAGCTCCTTGCTAGGGAGCACAGAGTCTCAGACCTTGGCCTGTAAAATGTTGGACTGGCCTTTCAGAAAGGTGCATGCTCACATGCTATTCTGCTTTCAAACAGCTAATGTATAATTAGCATGCTGACATTATTGGCTGTTGGCTTTTTGTGTCAAGTGACTGAATTATTGCCTGAGAATGTTATGTGCTCACATAGAAGCTTTGTACAGTGAAAAGGCAGGAATGCTTTCAAGATGTGATTGCATTAAAAAAAACCAAACAGGTAGTTCATTGCCAATAGGATATGGAGCAGTAACCCTTGCTCCTAAACATAGACAGTAATCTAACCAGAGCTGTAAAAACTGACTTCTTGAACAACTGGTGAAACTTGTAATCCTTCTGGGGAGATAATTGTGTGTTAATTAAGAGCCAGGATTCCATGAGGCTTATTAGCTGTCTAGCTGGATCTGAGAAGCAGAAGGTTGAGCAGAGTTTAACTAAAATTTAGAACTGTTAATTAGTCTGCTTTCTTCCTAGTCTCCTTTCTATTTTCCTGTTTTTGGTTTGTGTAGCACACTTTGAATGACCCGTGAGAAGCTACTGCTACTGTGCTTCTGACATGATAGCTCCCAATTGTAAATGCTGTATTTTTCTAGCTGTGAAAGAATAAAGCTTTAAAAGAGCTTGGCTGCCCTTAGCTACAAGCTGGCTTGTTATGGATGAAGAAATGACAGAAAGTGGAAAAAGCAGGCTGGCTAATCTTGTTAAATTGGCTGAGTAATGTTGCATTCACAATATGTGAACTCCATGCTGCAAGGCACAGATGCTTTAATAAACTTTAGATGACCTGTCTTACTTTAGAACTCTTTACAGGGCTCAGAAAATATTTGATAGGTGCATGGAAACCTAAAAATCAGTCCGCCTTCCTTACAGACCTCTGTTTTGGGAGTTAGGGATATGGGAATTTGTGACTGTGTGAAGGTTGTGCTTCCCTGAGGCATGCCTGGGCAAGATAAGGGAGGGAGAGGTAAAACCTGAAAGCTCTTTTATTTGGTTCAAAAGTTTTTTAAACAGCAATTGGAACTGTTTCCTGATTTTTTATTTTTTTCACTTGGATATTATGATTCAGTTTACTTTTTGGTGGGGTGGGGTGAGGAGTATCCTAGCATGCAGTGCAAAACTTCCAGGGATTCTGATATGATGCGAGATGCACTGAACAAAATAGCTGCTATTTAACCTCAATAGCTCCCGAGAGCCCCAGTGAAACCATTTTGAGCCTGATGAGTAGGAATGGTTTGAAGGTCTATTGTAAAAGAATTCTACTGGAATTCTCTTTGTTAATTCGTTAATCAACACTTGTCAGAGTCTGCTTTGTATTTCTTACAATGACTACCACTTCATTCTAGGGGTGTAGTTAAGCCCTTGAGATAATTTGTCTTCTGCCTTCAGTCCTCTTAGATTTAATGCCCCACTTTTAGATGTTTTCTTGTTCTGCTCATTACAATGTTTATATCTTCCTTTCAGTTTGTAGTATGTCTGCACTAGGACATTTGCATCAATATAAATGCATTTGCTTAATACAGATGCACTGGAAACAGGAATATGCATCAGAATGACTAATCCTGGTAACTTCAATGGGTTCACACCTGTGAGGTGTGCCTGTATTTTAGTTCAGAAGTTTGGTGGGTGGGGCCAAGTGGAAAAGGGCATTAAGTGTGTTGTAGATAGCCCTCCAGTTATAAATGGAAAGAGTACCTGGATCTGTAAAAATGTCCTAATCATGCAGATTAGAGTAGTTGTGCTGTATGATTAGAGCCCTATTGTACCAAGCATTTGAGGGTGATGGTTTTTTTTTTTCTCATGTCCTTAGTTATTTCCCTGCTCCTTTAAAATACATGCTTGTTTTTTATTAAGAGTAGCCTAAGAATATCCCTTAAATCTAAATTTGAGGAGCCCCTGAAACAATCAGATGCCTGATCCTAAATGTGAGAGTATAGGTATGCATTAGTAAGAATCCCAAAAGCTGTTACAGAGAGCACTTATTGTGTCATTCTTTTGGCAATCTTTGAATTCTTCCACTACCAAATTGTGGGTTTGTTTCTTTTTACTACAGTAGCTTTTCTGTCAAATACACTGCACAGCATTCTGATCTGACACCTGCTTGGCAAGAGTTGCTCGCTTGGAGCTCAACTACATACCTCGAGTTTAATTTTGAAGTTAAAGGTTTGTTTTATAAAGGCTGATCCTCAGTCATATGCAGATAAGTGTTTTAAGTGTTGATTTGGACACTAAACCCTCTAGTCTTTAACAGAGGAAGAAAACTGCCTTTTAAAAATATAAGTGGACTTATAAGTCCAAACATCTTTTAGTGATTGTGATTTGGAGAGTATACCTGGATAGAAAGAGTTCAGCTCTAAGGCACCTCACCTAATCCTGTTTGCTTGACAAATATGTGTGCAAGTGTGCCTTGTTGCTTACTTTGCAGGACCTTTTTTTGCTAACTTCCTGTTCTGTATAACCCTCTAAATACTGATGCTGACCTTTTTGATCTCAGGAGTTTCTCTGCATTGTTGGGATATAATTCATTCCCATTTCCCAGTTCCAGGCTCGTTTATACAAAGTGTAACTGCAGGCAAAGGTACTGCATTGTTTAGAACAGATGCAGTGAGAACAGCACGTTGGTAGGGGCAGTGCACACTGACAAAGGTAGTTTTAAGATGACAGCTGGGTCAACAAATAAAGCTACAATAAATTTTAATGTTTTGAAGAAATACCTTTATAGTGGTAACAGCTGAGCTGTAGATCTTGGCAGGAAGCAGCTGGTTAGTTTAAAAGATGGCAACAAAAGATTATTTTAACACTGCAGGGGGGGAAAAATTTCTTTTTGAGAAAAATACTAATAATATGAGTAAGGCACCATTTAGAATGTGAACAGTTTCTTACCAGAATTTAACAGAAGGAGATGTACAGGTACAGACCCGAATGTGGAACAAGTCTCTAAAACCTTTGGGGTAATCTTGAGAAAGACAAAGTAAGTCAGTGTCCTGTTGTTCTGTTATTTTATAGTCCCCAACATTGCAGGATAAGCTTGGCAGCTCCTTTGGGTGGTAGCTGATGTACTTAGTGAGGAGTTGTAGAAAACCAGGCATATCTCTATACATGGAGATACTGTTTCTGTAACCACAGAATCACATGGTAGGATGGTTTGGGTTGGAAGGGGCCCTAAATATCTTGTAGTTCCAACCTACAGCATGTGCAGGGACAGCTGGCATTAGACCAGGTTTCTTAGAGCCCAATCCAACATGTCTTTGAACACTTTGATAGATGGGGCATCCACAGCTTTCCTGGGCATCCTGTTAAGGGCTTCTCCAACCTCACAGTGAAGAATTTCTTCTTAATAATTAATCTTAACCTACCCTCTTCCAGTTTAAAGCCATTCCCCCTTGTGTAGGGGGATACAGTATGGGTAAATGAAGGTGGTACAGAATGTAATCTTATCCCACAACGAGTTGCAGCTGAACCAATTACTAAAGATGAGGAGCAGGCCTGATGTTAACAGGCCACACCTGTAGCCAATAAGAACAGTGGTATAAAAGAGTGGGTTGCTGAGAGGAGTTACTGCAAGGTTCAGGAAGAGTCAGTGCTTGGAGGAGCTGTCTATGAGAAACATCAAGGAGGTACGAAGCTCTGGATATAAAATATTAAATCCCTGCACTATAATGATAATAGAACTCTTGATATATAAGACAACACACTTGTCCTCCCACTGCATGCCCTTGCAAAAAGTCCTTCCAGCTCTCTTAGCCCCTTTGGGTACTGGAAGGTGCTCTGAGATCTCCCCAGAGCCTTTTCTCCAGGCTGAAAACCCACAACTGACTTCATTGGAGAGGTGCTCTGGCCTTGTGAGCATCTTGCTGTTGCAGACTTCCACTCTGCATTATTGCTTCCCATCCCCTTCTGCATGTGCTTGGGAGGAGTTTGTGCCTGTTTGGCTATAGGTCCAGCTGCAGGCTGTGCTTTGAACCACCCAATTGTCTCTCAGTGTCCCTGAGGTTCTACTGCCTTCTCATTGTCCCATGCAGCTCAACCACCTGCAGGTTCTCCACCTGGGCCCAGCTCTGCAGGAAGGTTTGCTGCCTGTGCCTGACCTGGGAAAAGGGTCTCAGTGGGGTCTGCTCTGTAGCATCTGTTCTCTACAGCTCTCTCTGGGTGCAGGCATTGACCACAGGAAGGGTATATGGTGCTTCAGTCACTCTGGGTCTGGAATGGGTGTTCCCCCTGCTCAGGGAAGCCTCTATGTGCCCCCATGCCTGCCCTACTGTGGGACAGCCCTGCCCCAGAGCAGGGACAAACTCTGACTCAGCTCAAGGCCGAGCTTCCTTCAAGCACCTGCAAGGAACTGTATCAGAAGAACAGTATAAAACCAAGCTCCTCTAACTTAAAGTGGGTGAAGAAACATGAGGCTTGCTCTCCACACCTCTCTTACCCACTTTAACTAACTGCAGTGGGAAAGACTGTACCTTCAAAGAGGGTATTAGCACAAGAATCTAGACTGACTGTGAGTGTCCTATTCAAAAACCTGCCAAAGACACTGTGACCTTATTTCCGTAGCCCTGGTGTGTTATTAATTTGCTTGGGATTGTACCCTGTAATTCTCTCTGCTGAAGCAAGCTGAATTTCTGACTCTTTCCCAGCAAATTGAAAGTGCCCTTTCAGGATGTTAGGTAAGGACTGACCCTGTCTGCTTTTCAGGCAGGAAAGAGAAAGGCAAGTTTCATGAGGTAGCTTTTGGGTTTGGGTTGCAGCATTACCCAAATGAAAACCCCATATTCATCTGAAGAGATGGCCTCAGGTTTCCCAGTGTGGGACATAACAGTGGTGGGCCCCTCTGTCACACAGGGACTATTTTAGGGGTGAAATCTCTCTGCTAAAAGAAGGAGATTAGGATATGGAAGCACACCTTTGTGTACAGCTCTGTGGGGTGTAATCCAACTTCCTGGAAAGAAAGCAGACAAATCCTTACAGGTTTGGTATACAGAATAACTGAGCCTGGGTGATCTGACACATTTTTAACTCTTGCAAGCTGAAATCAAATGAATCATAAAACTAGAAATCCTGGTAAACTGTTTGCTTTGTAATGGTTAAATGGCTTAAAGGTTTTTGAAAAATCAGGAATTTGTGAAGTACAAGGCACCAGTGTTTCATACTGTAGTGAAAAAATGCTATATCTCTATCCCAGTTCAGATGAGATGACAGATACATTTAGCCTTTGTGCCTTAAAGCTACAGCATATGAATGTGTATATAATAGTCAAAATATGTGTTCAATAAAAATTGGATTTCACTTAATATCTGCATCAAAATCATGGATTCATGATTGATAAATTGTTCGCCTTTCTTTTTTGTCCTAGGAGATGTACAGAAGAGAGCCAGTGATGATATGTTGTCAAGGTAAAATGACTTTGCTCGGAAAAGGGGAATATTGGGAGTTCCTGTTTCAATGAATAACATCACTGGAATGTTCACCCCATCAGGCAGCTCTGGAAAACAAGCTTTCAGAAGGTCAGCAGCTCGTGCTTGTAACCTTGCTGCCATTTGTCTGGTAGGATCTCTCTTCATTGTAAACCTGAATGCATTTATTAGGATTGCAAGGAAGAGAAAGTCTGAAGAGAATATTAAAATAGTTGCTGTTGTGCCAGGAAGGAATTGTTTGTTTCGGCAAATAGTGGAGTCCACAGAGCTGTTGAAATGAAAGGTCATTTTCAGACTGTGCAAGAAAATAGGATATTCTTGTTCAAGGAAAGAGGAGAGATGTGTGTGTGAGGAAGTGAACATTGTTTCTGTTGTCCTAGCAAAGAATCAAAACGTTTAGAAGTTAACTTTCAATTAATTTTTTTTAACCTATAATGACCAAATACTGTGTTCAAGCAATCCTCCAGACAGACACAAATGGGGTTTCTTTAGCTACAGTTTTTTGGGTTTTTTTTTAGCTGAGTTTGGAGAAAGAGGCAGCATGAATGTAAATGCTCTTGTTTAATCTGTCAAGTTGATATGAAGTTCACTAAGGCTATTTTTGACTGTGAGGGACTTCTTGAATTGAAGAAGATAAGACACCCCACTTGCACTCTGTTTTAGGACTAGAACTTAAAATTGCAGTGGAGAAAGCAGATATAACTGTTGTGCCCAATTTACTTTAATAGGACTGTGAAGTTGTAGATGTCTGGTCTTTTGCTGTCAGTGGCAGGAAAAAATCTCAAAAATGTTCTTTGGAAAATATTAAGTTTCCAAGAAGGAAATAAAGCTTGATTGTCCTTTTGGTTTACTTATTTTTTTTTCATATCTATTTATATGTATTTTTAAGAGTGCAGGAAAAGATTTACAGATAAGAATTGGTGATTATAAATAGATGCCTTTCAGAGTGGGGAAAATAAATTAGTGCCCCCCTTTTTCCCCATATAGGTGTATGAGGTGTGCCTGCCCATGGCAGGGGATTTGGGATAAGATGACCTTTAAGGCCCCCTCCAACCCAAACTGTTTAGTGCTATCTGACAGAAACAACCATGGTTCTACAGAGAATATCTCACATATGTTTATTCTCCTTAACAAACCCTTTCAGACCTAATTTCTTGTAATCTGCTTTTTATCAGTGAACAAGGAAGAAATCTGCCAGGAAACTGAACCAAAGCAACTTTTTTTCTCAACTTGGCAATGAACATCAGATTTAACAAAAGAATGGCCAAATGCTCTTCTTGAGTATATCACCTTTTTACACAATAGCAATTTAACCCCATTAGAAAATTTTCTTAAGCTTATCTGAGGGGGCAGGGGGTTGTCCCTAAAAAAGGGTTCAAGATAGTAAAATTTGGCAGTTAGGCACCAAATATTTCCTCTGGGGACTTTGGTCATACACAGTGTTAGGGGATATGTTGACATCTGGTGTTGTAGATGTATTCAAATTCAAAAGAACATGGACAGAAATCAACAATGAGACTCTTGGTTTCATTGTATTAATAGCACCTGCAGGACAAAAATAAAATCAATGAATCAAAATGAATGCTAGTTGAAGCACTTCACTTTGTTTATTCATCTGCAGGTGAACAACCTGCTGTTATATCTATTTCCTAGATGCAGTTGCCCTGGATTTATTGATACTCTCACAAAGGGGCGTACCAGAAACCTTGTAATACTGTAACAGTTTACTTTTATGCTTGAGGCAAGTTCTAAATTGGTAAATGTGAGTGTTTGGGGTGAGAGAGACAAGGCTTGAGTTTCAGAGCAGTGCTGGGAAGGGTGGGCACTGAAGGTGCTGGCATGGCCTCCATGGATATGGATCATGCAGAATTAGGCAGGCTCACCCATACTCTGAGGAAGATCATCAGCAAGCTTCATTCTTTTCTTTGAAATGTAAATCATCAGTGTCTCAACCACCTGAATACTAAACCCAGCAGATCAAATGAGTGTAATGCTGGATTCTTTTTAACTAACCTGCCTTTTGAAGAGTGCTGTTTTATTTTCCTCACCATATACTACTCTTTCTGCTGTATCTTGATTTATTCTTTCCAACTTTGTGTTGGTGAATCCTGACAGCCCTGGAAAAGTTTTATTTTGTTAGTAGGTTTTTGTGGGCACACTATACATAAAGGTCACTCAAACAGAGATTTGCTGTTCTGCATTTCAGCTTGACACTGTGTGGGTTCCAGATTTCTTATGTAAATGGTGTTAGGATAGTATATTTGTTTCCAGCAAAAGACAGCACAATCAATTTAAAAAGCAAATGGTGCTGCACTGGATCACACATTTTCCTGGCTAAAAATAGCAAGTACAATGCTGGGAGTTGCTGAATGCTTTCAATCCTCACTCTAAGGTAAAATTTCCAATTAGGAGTGTTTCCTAATTTCGATTTAACAATCTACTACTTTCTGGGCTTAAGTCTTTTGTTATATGATAAAATAGTTAAATCACAACCCTCTGGAAACATTGGCTGAATATTTCTGAAATTAGCCATGTATTTTAGAAAAGAATTATAAGGTAAAATCGCAGGAGCTCTTGTTCTTTCTGTTTTTAATTTTTTCTTCTTTCCCCCAGAAATGTGTTTTTGTAACACCCTGCTGAGCAAAACAGGATCTCTAGGTCTGTAATAGCCTTTAAACTGCAACCTTTTGGTATGTAAGAGAACCACCTGGCTAATCTAAAGACATTCTAGAATAAATAATGCTTTTTCTCCTATGGATTAACAGCAACCTTTATAGAGGTTGCATGCATTCTTTCTCTTGAAGGGTATGATGCTAATTTAATTTTTATATTCTTTTCCTCATACTATAGGCACACATAATAATCCCATTTATTTTGTTTATTTTAAAAATACTGAAATGCTAACCACAATATAAAAAGTGGAAAATACATTGCTTCCATCAGCTTCATTCTGTGTGCTAATGACAATGAATTTCAAGTTACTCATGCCAACTTTTCTTGGCTGCATACTGCTAATAGAAAAAAAGCAGTGGAAGCAGCATTGGTATTGCCTTGGAAGTAAAAGAACTGTAGGTGCTAGGGAGAAAGAAACATTACATAGACTGATTTTTTTTTCTCCTTAAATTAATATTATTTTTCTTTTATTAGGCTTTCCTTTTAAAAATGAGCTGTGTTATCAGTAATGTGAATCTTAATTGAGTATTCTTTTGTCTGCCATGATAATTTTTAGCGTGCTGCAATAGTGGCTATACTGTTCTGAAGGTTGTTCTGACTTCAAGTCCTAAGTAAAAGAACTTCTTACAGAGGGCAAGAAAACCTTCACATGTACCATAATTGTCCTTGGATTTCTATACACCTTAAAATACTCACTAAAGTAAGATTTTCTTTCCATCTGTCATTTTCATGAGGTTCTGTCAAGTTAAAACTTAAAAACTGATTTTTTTTTATTATTTTTAAGTCTGCAAAAGAAAGCTCATGAAATGATTGCACAGGTCCAGACGCACAGGCCTTTCTTGTTTGGCCCCTGTAGCCTCCATCCTGAATCACTTGCCTGCCTCCTTCTCTAGTAAAACTTTTTTTTGGAGCTGGTCCTTAACTTATTCTTCTGTATTGTGGGTGAATTGGAAAATCTCTTGTGTAATGTTGTGGGTCTACACCAAAGACTGTTGTATTTTCTGAGACCCCAATGAAGGGAGGAAATTATGAATCTGACCCCATGTTCTTAGAAAGCTAATTTATTATTTTATGATCTATATTATATAAAAGAATAATACACTAAACTATGCTAAAGAATAGAGAAAGGATACAGACAGAAGGCTAAAAGATAATAATCTAAACTCATGACTCTCTCCAGAGTCTGATGCAGCTTGGCCCTGATTGGCCAATGAGTAAAAACAATTCACATGAAACCAATCAAACAATCACCTGTTGGATAAGCAATCTCCAAACCACATTCCAAAGCGGCAAGTCACAGGAGAAGCAAATTAGGTAACATTGTTTTCCTTTTTCTCTGAGGCTCCTCAGCTTCCCAGGCGAGAAATCCTGGCAAAGGGAATTTCCCAGAAAGTGTGACGGTGATAAAAGAGCTGTTCAAGATGGAATTTGAGCTCTGATGCTACATACTCTGTTCCCTTGAGAATCTTCCAAGAGGTAAACAAGATACTGAACTTTCAAGGTTAATTTTTCTATTTCTTTGATTCTTAATATACTCCTAATATCACCTTTTCAGAAAATCCGTGCACTTTCTTTCCCACCTTGTGTTCACATATTAGTCTGAAACTTGCTTAACAATTCTAAGAGAAAACAGTAAAGGGAAGCAAAGCATAACATGGTGTTTGAATTGGGATGGCAAACACAAATCTCCATGAACATTCATGTGAAGGAGACTTAGTCCTTTTCCATTTGATGTTTTTATTTTGCTTTTTTCTTAATTTGACAGTGTGTTGCTTATGAAATTATCAGAATAAGTACAAAACTTTGTATTTATATGTATTTCAAGTAAACTTGGGATGAAAATCATATTTAAAATAATGTCAGGTACAACAATAGCAAAATTAAAGTGTGGAACTCTGATTATGCCAGTTAAACAAAAGGATTTTACCCTTTATTTATTTATTTTTTAACCAACAGCACAATAGTGGCTCCTATTGATTTGTAGTCTGGTGCCAGACATTATTACTGCTAAAATATAGTCCATGTAAAAATCAATGCATGCATACTATAGTACATTAATTACATTATAGTACATTAATTACATAAAAACTATAGTTTTTGCTTCCCAGCTAGGTACTTACTGATTCAATATTAAGTCTTCACATGATAGAGATCTAATAAACCTTTCTTCTGTAATCCATTATATAGTACTGCTGCAGATGTAGAACTGATTTGCTCACAAATCAGTGAGCAAACTTCAAAATTCAAAAGTTTTGTGATATTGTTACCTCCCAGGTTTTGAAATTTTTCAGCTTGTTTAAAGACAAAATCTTAAATCCCAGAAAATAATCGCTACAGGATCAGATGAGCAAGTAGAATGTACATGTGGCTGAAATGAGGAGCTACTAAAATTTATCATTAAGAAAAATATATTTGTTTGTATATTAAACTGTGGATATGCTTTTTTCTGTATCTATGCTTTGTTATTAACTCCACCAGAATAGAGTAGACAGATACACAATTTACAGGTTTTGCTTTTAAGTGAATGGCCTGCTTTTACAGACTTCTCTTTGGAGAAATCATCTTGCATTAATGCTTGTTTTTTTGCATGAATCTGTAATACTTTTGAAGAAGTTTGTAGTGTTTCAGATGGGCATAAAAAGCAATTCATCAATGTACACAAACTGAAAACATGTATTAAAGAAGCAAAATCTCTTGCTTTCCTGTAAATAGCTGCCGTCTCAAGAAGTCAGAAAATATGTTGCTTAGGATTACAGCTGGAGTTAAAACAAGTAATCAAAACATATTTCCCTTTTCTGAAATAAATGTAGATGGAGGTGATTTTGACTTGGAAATAATTGCAATTTAAAAACACTCTGCTGCACAGACCCTAAACCTGACGTGTTTAAATCTTGTTAAGCCCATTTTTTTCTGATGTGAGTGCTTTGAAGCTCAACTTATACATTTTAAATTTGTTTTACTTAACTCTTTGAACACCTGGCTCGCTCGCACATTTCACTGTGACATAAAAATAGTTTGAATGATACAGCACAGTTCATAATGTTCTTTGTGTGCCCTGATGTGATTGTTCAAGAACTACATATTGAAAATGTTTTGTGAAGCCTTACTAAAGGAAGATGCTTACTATAAAAAAATTGATATCAAATGTTTTAGGAAATAGAAAACATGGATTTCATTTTAAGGAGTTTCACAGCCGTACTTATTGCAGAATCCCAATATACAACCAGTGTGATGTGCTGAGTTTGAGCACTACCAGCATCAAACACTGAGTATTTCTGTTGTTCAATTACTTCTCTGCACCTTATGTTTTAGCTTTCTGGTCCAGCTAATCTTGCTGGGGTATATTTGTAGTAGATTTTGCTCGTGTTTTCCACTAATTGATGGCTTAGGGTTAATATAAGTATGTTGGAGTTTTTGGGCTTTGGCTTTGGGTTTTGTGGTTTTTTTTAAGTCCTGTCATAGTTTTTATTATGTTCTGGCATTTTTTTTTGCCACTGGCTATAGCTGAAATTCCCTACACTTGAATGATCAGCAAGTTGCTAATCAAGTCTTCATTAGGTTATCTTTTTTCTTTTGGAGTTTTTGTACTAAGTTTAGAAATAGTAGAAAAGCAATTTCTAATGAAGAAAATTGACCTAGAATGACACTGAGTAAGACCTAGGTACTGCATATGTGATTCATCAGCACATTATATAATTTTTCTTTTAGAGGTGTCTGCACTTGTGCATTCTTTCTCTCAAAGTCAGCGGCATTCTTAGTAATGCCTTTAGTGCAAGCAACTTGTTAGCATATTCCCATTAAAAGAGTTGTGCTCTTAAACAGTTCTTAATTCTAAAAACTCATTTCAGAGTTTTCAGAATTAAGTGCTGTAGGTGATGACCAGTTATGTCCCTAAATTAGATGTGTAACTACTGTGTTGTCATATGACATAGAAGTAGCAGATGTATTTTTTCAGGAGTAAAATTCAAACTACTTTCCTTGTACTTCAGTCCTTTCAAGCTGTAAAGGAATCAGAATTAATTTGCAAAGAGCATTTTCTGTGAAAAGCTCTTGGGGCCTAAAATCCTTCAGTCCATACTTGCTCACCAGGAAGCATTGTATGAACAGGTTTCTTCACACAAGGCCTTGAGTTTGGTCTTGGCAAAGAGGACAGGATGTTAATTCCCATTTTATTAGACTAAGTCTGTCATTAAGTCACATGAGGAAGGAATAAGTGCTGTCAAGCTCTCTTGAAAATATTAAAAGAAGACTGGGAATTTCTGAAAGGCATCACATTAGTCCTTCCTTATTGGGCACGTAATGAGATGAAACTCTTCTTTGAAAAGTAATAAAGAGGAGAAGAGTGTTTAAAGTACAGCTTTTAAAAATGTATAATGATGTCTATATTTTTCTTTTTGATCTATGGCTGATATAATCAAGTATATTCCCATACAAAGAAGACTAGAAACTCACTTGAAACTGGACAATAATATTTTTTTCAGATAACAGGCCCTAAAAGGCTGAATTTTGAGTTTTTAAAAATAACAATTAGAAAAAAATAAACCAAATCATTTCAAGAAAGGTTTGCAGGTGAAACAATTTTTTTATGCTTCATATAATGGAAGACAGGTGGGAGGAGTTGTGGTCAGCTGAATTGAGATTTCTCTGCAGTGCAGTTGTGTGTCCTCATAACAAGATCACAGATTCAGAATGTGAAATTATAGATTAGTTATGCATATTTGAAATCTGGTTAAGAGACTTGCTAAGCTCTGAATTGTGGTGGAGTTGTTTCAGCAATAATTCAGAATTAATTTGCAGAGTTTATGAAAGCTGAAGTTGACACAGACACCATGAAAACAAAGTGCTAATATCACAGTGTAGGACATTTTTAGTTAGAGAGTTTATAATTTTGACAGTGGATTTAGAGTTTAAATCTACATTTTTCAGTGTTTTTCCATGGGTGTGTTTGTTCATCTCTACCTCAAATAAATATAGTCACTAAGTAGAGGTGAATTTATTCTAGGAGTAAGAATGAATTTCAGCTCTTTTTTCATCAATGGCAAATAGCAATTGGGGTTTTTTTTAAGAGGAGAATGAATTTGAAGACACTTTTATTATCTGATAAGAATATAGTTTTATGAATGGTATTAATCTCCCCACAGGTTCAATATTTGTCTTTTGAGTCCATGAAGACTCTTTATGCGTTTTGAATGACGGCTCACATTGATTGCATTAAACTGAATAAAATGACATCCTCAGTATTGTGCCTATCTCCTCCCTCTACCTTTCACTGACTCTACAAGTTTCAATTAAGTTGCAGTCTGATATAATATTTTTAAAGCTCCCTTTTAGATATTGCCATAGTGAACTGGATCATTCCTTCTTGTTGAGCAAGGAAAACGTTAATCTGTGAAGAGAGATTTTTTAAAATATGTATGATTTGAGTAAAACAGACATTGTTTAGCCATATTACAGGCACTCACAAATGTTTAATTTTTATTATCTTTGCTTTCAATTCACCTATTTTTCTTTTAAATTGAAGTTCAATTGTTTGGAGATTTGAACATATAATTAGATTTCTCTCACAAAAGAAAAACTGTATTATATTTCTTGATGGTAGGCTCTCCATGGAACTATATCACAGAATTACAAGGTTGGAAAAGACCTTTAAGATCATGAAGTCCAACCCATGCCCCAGCACCTCAAATAAATCATGGTACTGAGTGCCACATCCAGTCTTTTTTTTAAACACATCCAGAGATGGTGACTGCACCACCTCCCTGGGCAGACCATTCCAGGACTTTATCACTCTTTCCACAAAAAACTTTTCCCTACATCCAACCTATATTTCCCTTGATATATTTTACATTCCATTGCATAATTGTACATATAATTTAGTGTAAAGTCTGAAGTCTGTCATATAATGCCAACATGCCCACAGCCTCTGCTGGCTTGATCAGACTGCATGGTCTAAGCAGTCACACCTGAGACAGCACTGTAGAAAATTACTACAAAAGGGAAGAAATAGAAAAAAAAGGGTTTGACAAACCAGTGTGTAGGCTTTTGTAGTACCTCCCTTCTTAAACTTTTCCAAAATTCAAAATAATCAACTTATTTTTATCCCAAATTATTTCTTTCCATGTGTTCTTTTTCCTTTCTCCCTGTCAACACTTCTGCTTTGATATCACTTGATCCATGGGGTTTTGGAAGTGTTTTTTTTTTTGTGTCATTGTGGCCCATTTTGTTTACTGCATCAATGGCTTTGCTGTTAATGAAGTGGTGCGACTGGGGGGTAGTTCTTGAATGCTGATTATTCCAACAGGCATCTACACATAGTGAAATTATAAAGCATCTGGGAAGTTTCAGCTTTAACTGGCATTTTAGAATTTATTGATATTTGTACTCTGTTACTTGCTTGGAAGATGAAAGAACTGTTAATTTCTAAAGGGTTAGATCTTTTTGTGGTTAATTAAAGCAGAATAATTGAGTTCAGTTGATATGAAATGGTTCAGTTTAGTTGGTGGTCTGAACAGCTCATTCAGGGTTTTATGGCCTGGTACTTGGAGTGTAAGAAAACAACAAACAGGAATTTGCTGGGTCAAAAAGCATGTGGAAATAGAGGTATAAATTCTGAAGTATATGAGCAAGTACTTCTCAGTTCTCAAAGTAGTCCCTAGAAGGAGCATGTTACAAAACTTTTTGTGTTTTATGAATCCTGGGGTGAGGATTATTTCTACTTCTTGTTTCAGATATTTACAAAATTTTATACAGTTTCCTCATTTTTTTAAGCTTTTTTTTTTGGTTACCCCCCTCCCCTTCTGATCTCATGGCTAACATGTTTATCCCTTGCTGTGTTGGCAAATAACCGCTCAGCAGGCAAATGCCTAATGCAAGAATGCTGCAGAAATTCAGGCTGATGACTCAGGTCTCCACAGGACAACACTTTCTCCCCTGTCACTGCTCAGTGACAATTGATAGGCTGCCCTCAGAGAAGAATTACACTCTCCTGTATCATTGCTGGACGATGGAGGGTTTGGTTTTAATGGGATTCTGTTGCTGAGGGAGAATGGTCATCTGTAACTCTTAGCAAAAAAGGAAAATAAGGATTTGCTCATCAGTTTTCTTACTCCAAAGTGGGGATGCTGCACAGTTTTTGTTTCTCATTTTGAGATAAACCCTCAGGGGTTGTGGAAATTTAAAAAAAAAAACATCCTATAGATGCATAATGGTTTGGGGGTTTTTTTATCTCCGTATTGCACTATTTTTGGCTGAGGACAGAAGATTGACTTATGAGGGACAGAGCAGTAAACATTGTTTATACATCCTGCTGAGACTGAAAGATTCTTCTTTGATCACTTCAGAAGGAAAGAGTGATTGAGAGAGGCCTCGCCATGTTGGGGTGGAGTTTTCATGTCTTGCATCCACATTTTGCTCTGGAACTTTAAGAGGGTAATGGAGTAGCAAATTAGCCTGTATTTATCTTGGATTTATGTATTTTACACGCTAATATATATCTCAGAACATCACAGTCCTCTGTTGGAGTATGTCTTGCTATGAGTAATTAGTATTATCAATATCAGGATTTTGTTACTAATACAGTCCTGTTGCATTTGGTTATTGAGACATAAAAATATTTCCAAACTCATGTTATGATTTGATTTATCCCTGTTCTTGGATTGCAGGCTTTTACCAGTGGTGCCTGAGGCTTGCTGGGTTAAATGATGTCTGAGGAAGGCTTTAGCATTTCACTGCTTGACTGCTTTATTTGGAATTAAATGAGCTTAATGATACACTATTATGGGTAGTGATGAGCAAAATAGAACTACAGTGTACAACACTGATTAAATTACTGTATTTTTCTTAAGCTGAAGTTCTACGTCAAGATTTATAAGTTGATTAATGTTAGTCATGCATGAAAGCCTGTCTGAATTAGATTCTCAATGCTGCTATAGGTTATGCTTAGAGAATTCTGATATGTGTATAATCTTTGAGGTCATCTTCAGTAAGATCTGATGCAAGTGAATTAATAGGGAAGAGGTTTGAATTCCTCTTTTTTCCCCACTCCAAAACATTTAGGAAGGGTGCAAATATTGCCACTGTCAAAGTTATACATGTGTTGTAAAATATGCACTATTGATGCTCTCAAAATGCCCGGTGTGGCTGGTTTGTGTGGTTCAGGAGTTGTAGCAAGGATATTAAGATCATTCAGGTTCTGTATGTTCATGACCTTAATAAACACATGACAGCTTTTATTATCTGAGGTTTCAAACCCCAGTGTGAAGAGGGGAGGGATGGTGCTAAGTGAGGCAGAAACTGGAAGAGGTTGAGCTATTGCTTGTTTGCTTTGCTCTTTTGTTACAACACTACTCAAGCATAACTTTCTTCATGACCTTTTAAATTATTTGGTACTTGATGATGTACTTCATTTGAGAGTGTGTCTCTAGCCTTGAGATTAAAGTGGTCATTGCAAAGGAATTTTGATGTGCAGGCAGTTAATAGATTTTGATTCCTTGGAAATGCTGTGGGGCAGCTCAGTCATTTGGTTTTTGACACTGGTTGCATTGTGACACTCAAGTTTTACTGGATTAAAGCAGCTGAAACTTGCTATGTGTTGACTGCTATTCCCTTTTTTGTGTTACTCCTACTGAACAACAGGTTTTAATTCTGTTAATGCATGGCAATACTGTATTTTGGATTTGTAAATCACTTTCTTGGATCTATAGAAAATCTATTTTTTTTCCTGCCTATGAATCTTTTGTGGGTTGAGTCTGACTTTTAAACTTCACTTCAAATTTTCTTTGAATATACCTATATAAGATATAATTCTTGATTATATCTTACTTGCATGTAATTTATTTCAGACATTCCCACTATTAGCATAGGTACAGATAATTATGAGCCAGCTAACTCAAAGAAAGGAATGGATATGTGATAATTTACCTTTCAAAAAAGTCTTCTATTCTTCTCCTAAAGCTTGCACTAATAATTTCCTCTTTCAGGAAGGGAGAATTATTTTTTCTTTGTAGCTTTTTTTTCTTATTAAGAAACAATTTCCAATTCTATAGCTTATGGAGTTCCCATTAGTATATGAGCTACTAAAATAGGTATTGTTTCTTTTCAGTTGTAATGTCATTTCTGTAATCAGCTATGCATTCCCACCTAATGGCTATTTTTTTTGAAGATCACATGAGAAAGATTTGTTGAATGGAGGATCTGTTTGTGAAGTCCCAGCTGAGACTGAAATTTCAGTAGAGTTTCCTGAATACAGAGATCTATTAGGAAAATGCTGACCAATATATTGCAAATATAGTTCCCTAGTAAAATGCTGAAAACATCCTACATGCTGCTGCACGCTCTTTTTGGCATTTGTACAAGTACAGTATACAAGGGGAAAAAGGAATCTGTCATTTTAAGATATTACTTCCAAGAAATGCAATAGCTAACCTTTTTCAACACTTGGGAAGAAATGCAGATAGCAGTTAAGTCATCTCAACTGTGGTAACAACTGAGACACACCTGAAAAATAAATCTCATTCAACTCTAAGGTGCCTAATTTTGGCATTATAGTTTCAGAGCATCACATGGAGAACAGCACAGGGCTTAATTTAATTGCCTTGTGTTGGAAAAGGCTGCTACAAGATACTCTGGAGCAGATTGCCCAACAGCCTTAAATACAGCTGTTTCCTCTCACAGAGTGGGTGGGAAATGCCATCACTGCTGACATGATTGTGTTTTACACTTGGTTTGCACATATGCAGGTGTTGACATAAGGTCCAGAGCAAAATAAAGGATGGTGTCCTGAAAAGTAGTATAAAGAGAAATAAAATGCTCAGCATGTATCAGGTAATTGCAGGGCTAGGAGTGTAGGACAGGTAGCTTCTCTGGTTGAATATGAAGTCTGACTTTGTTTATAGCATAACAAAGCACATCACTTTTTCAATATTAATTTAGTGTGCACGAGTAAAAACATGTAGTTCACGTGACAACTGATTTTTGTTAATGTTTTCTTTAAGGGAGGACAGAAGAGATCTGGATTCATACTGGTTCTCTACTATAAATCAGATTAGTCTTGCTCTAATTGTTTTCTTTTTAATATGCCTTTCTTGAGGTCATCTGACTTCTGCTGTTTTAAAATCACTGAGAGGGTGAACTGCCTTCTGTCTTGATCTCTCAGTTTCTCTTTGTAATAGAAACCTTATAGAAAACATAGTTATCTCTTCATTTGGCTCTTAAAATTCTGTTAACTTTGAAAATATAACATTTAAATATCAGAAATGGGAGTGAAAGTTTGAACTGGTACGGTGTGGCTTTAACTTTTTAATTAAAAGTATACTTTCACCAAGTTTAAAACAGTAGGTAAAACAGTACTTAATAAACTGGGAGGCCAAAACTGCTATTGGAAAAAAAAAAAGCATAACAAAAAGATTTTTTTTTTTCTTTGAGGGCTTCAAAACCATATTTTATGTATGCCTTGCTTCCTCAGTGGTGAGAAGACCATGCAGAAGGTGTAATCAAGAGACCTGGGACAAAAAAAGGGGTAGCAAACAATCCTGAGTCAGAGTTCAGCATTCTGTTGCCTTTCAAAGAGGCCAAGGGAAAGAACAACCAAACATTGAAAGAAACTTCAGATCACAAGTTCATTAATTATGAAAGCTAAAGAATAGATAGCACACACTTCAGTGAAGGTGCAATGATCAGTGTGCACAATGTAAATTGCCTTGAACCCTGTGTGAGAAGTAGTGAGCTGTTTTTGAAGAAAAATAATGAATACACTTTAGAAAGGTAGTGACATGCCTATACATCACTGAAACAGGAGGCAGAACACAAAACAAATTAATGATTATTTGTAAACCTAATAAGGAAATGTCAAGGACAGCTAGTGCACCTGAGAGTATATGAATGGGAATGGAAGAAAAGGGAAATCCAACTAAGAAAACTACAGGAGAATTACTAGTAATGATTGCTAATCATTATAACTGTATATAAAAAGAATTTAGGATTAACAGAAAGACTAACAACTTCCAGTTTGGTAATATTCAGGATGTTTGTCAGAAACTTATATGTTGTAATTTGCAACTGTCCAAAAAGGACCTTTCAGAGAGCGAAAGTATGGAAAGAGAAAAAATCCTTTGTGAACCTTGGTTGCTTGTGTGGATGTGGGAATGGAACCACCCAACCTTGTGCAAAACTATTTATTGTGGAAAAAAAAAAAATTCTCAAATGCTAACCTTAAGGTAAGCCTACTTTATGAAGGTTTTTTATTTTTTGGCCAATGGCTGAGGCACTGTTTTAAAATGTAAGAAAACCTTGCAAAACAATAGTCGTGGCTTTTCTTCTTTGGAGGAAATGCTGTGTGTTCTGCTACTGCACATGGTAGAGTATCTCTGATCTCTCATGTCTCAGGCTTCTTGGGAGAAGAAGAGAACAAGGAATAGTTGCCAAGACTGGAAATCCATATACACTTCCTCTCTTGTGTTTCTTAAAAATCCTTATTTTACTGTGGAGCCTTGCTTTTGGGAGGGGACCCAAAAGAAATGCTTTTGCATTGGGAAAACTACATTTCTTTGCAAGTGTAACCTTCTCAGGGAATAGACCAAGTTTTGCAGTCTTCTAAAATAATATTAAAAAGAAAATGGTATTTTAAGACTGCTTCATTTTGTCCTCACCAGAGAACATTTTCTTCCCCATTTAAAATCACAAAGTTTGTAAACTTTATCTTTTCTGCTGTAATATAAATCTTTAATAATGAGGTGAGAGAATTTTTGCAATTTGTCTGTTTTCAGCCCCAAATTTCGACTGGCTCTGCTTATAGCCTAATGAAATTCAAATAGCTGGACTGAAGGTTAGAAGGGCGATGACACAAGAAGCTGATATTAATAATGTATGTGAGCAAATAGACTTGCAGTAGCAGTTCCAACAGTGTGGAACAAGTTACAAAGAGAGGTCTGTCTCAATATGACCTGCGCTAGAAAACAGGATTGAAACTCAAGGTCTGCAAGTTCCAAAACACAGCTTTCCTGTCTGCTGAGCTCCTGTCTAGTAAAAGCCATCCCCCGCTGCGCAGCAAATGCCCACATCATTTCATGACAATCTGGCCAAATAAGCAGTTACAGATTTTCTCCCTTCTGAAGCTGTCAGCCTTACCAAGTGTTATGTGGGACTGAATCAGTATCTGTGCTTGGTCGTTTGTCACAGTGTAAATAACCAGTTTTTGTACTGGTTTGGTGACAAAGCAATAGTAAAATATGCAAGCTAAATTAGCCCATGCTCCACCTCATGTTTTGTGCTTCCTTAGCACAAAAGGATTTGCAGTTCCATTAATTGAGCATGGGTTTCCACCTGGCTAAATGATCGTGAAATACAATCCCAAGACCTGCATGCTGCTTTAAGTCCTTTATTAATAATAATAATACTCATTTCTTTTCAGATAAGGATTTCCAGCTTCCTGTTTTGTTTATCCTAGAATCTGTCAATGACCTGAAAGGAGGACAATCTTGTTTGTCGTCTTCTCTCAAAAGTCCAAGAAAAATGAATACATCAGATAAAGCTCATGTCTTACATGATTATTTTTGTGTCAAGTTTTGGATACACCCATGCCATTTTTTGGATATTTTCAGCTGAGGATTCATTGGTAAGATTGTCTTCAAGTCCTCTTAAACTCCCCTCCTGCTTGTGCTGCCCACTCCTCCACCCCTCAGGATTTGTTTATGTCAATTTTTCTTCCAAACACCTGACAAGTGTCTTATATAGTGAATTAAGATAAAATGGTAATTTTTGAAAGACCTGAATTATTTAGCATACTTTGCATTTTGATAAAGTGCTTCAGAGATTATGAAAATTTGGCATTTACTGGGGCAAGCCTAGAAATTAAGTGATGATCTTTATTGGTGGGCAACCATTTATCAGCCAGCTTCAATGGTTTCCAGAGTTTATAAAGTGACAAATCGAGCCAATTCTTGCACAGATAACACTTGAGCAGAGTATTTAGTCACTGTTGTCAACTTTGATCCATCAGATTTTGATGCAGGTTGTTGATCTGATGGTAAGTGCAGCCTGTCTTTTGTTTATAGGCAAAAAGATATTATAGTCATCCATGGCAGCATTCTCCCAAAAGCTTTATTGGTTCTGTTTGTTGCTCAGTGGATTTATGAGGTCTCTCTTGCTACATCATCCTCCTGACTCAGCAGAATCTGCTGTGAAGATGAATGATGTTGCACCAGAATAGACTCAGACCTGAGAACAGCCTTGCATTGTGTGCCACCAAAAGAGCAAGTGTAGTCTCTGAATGCTTTTAGCTATGTAATTTCTTCAACAGTACTCCTGTTACTCTGTGCCCCTGGAAAGGACTGGAAGAAGATTATCTGCCTTTCACAGAAGAAAGCATTACAAGTATCAAATGTGTGCTGTTCTCTTGGTGATGTTATTTGGCTGTTCAACCCTGACTGCGAGATGCCTGCTCCTGTGGATGTAAGTAATCTTTTTCAAACAGTCAAAGTTAGATCACCAATTTCCCTGCACTCTTCTAAGTGGTTTATCACCAAGTAAAATTTTCTGGAGTGTTAACAGCATCTTATAAAAAGTAACTTGTTCTGGTATGTGTGCTGCTACTCTCATGCTAGACAGTTCTTTGGTAGCTAAGCCACCATTGAAGGAGAGGAGACAAGTCACTCTTTATCTCATCCCTGAGTTTATAGTTAATTTAATCCAGGAAAGATGCTTGCTTATTTGCCCAAAGGCAAAAGGCAAGCAGGGACTAGCATCTGGATTTGCTCAGGCCACTAACAAGCAGTCCCCATTTAAAAAAAGGTACACATGTCCTCCTGGTCTGTCTTTGTTGTCCTCTCCTAACAGACTTCAGCACATTTCCTGCCCTCTGGGGCACTGACTGGGCAGATATGCCATTGCATTTAGCATGGTGCTGTGCTGAGATCATAAATCCTGCTGAGAGGAGCCTTCAAAGCTCGGGTGAAGCAATTCACTCAGTATCACTGCCCAGAATTTGGGGATCTTGCTGGCCTGCATTTCAGCCCAGTGCATGGACAGAGGGAGTGTATTAGAGGCATGCTTTCAGCTTTTCTTGCATAAGAGAGCTGTTGCAGGGGTTTTTTGGAAGTAGCTCTGGTTCAGCAGTAGCTCCTCAGGATCAGGTGCCATTTGCAGGGAAGGGGTGAGAAGCAATACTTGCTTGGGATGTGGAAAACACAGGAACCATTAGCTTTCAGTGGTTTCTGAACCATTCTGCCCTTCACTAGTCATTCTTGATGTTGTTTTCTTATTTATCTTTGTTAACTTGCTTCATTACTCTTGTATTTTTTCACTGCCGGTCGTTTAAAGATGCTTTCATTCACGGAAAACGAAAATAAATTCTGAATTCTTAATGTAACCTTTCCTAAACTAAGGAGCCAGTCATGGGATACAGCTCTCAAAGCATCTTTAAATATTTCTCTCCTGCTGCCCTGCTGCTGTCCTTGCTCTGATGTTTATTCTGTTGGTGAGGTTGAAGCCTCATTATCACTAAAGAGTGAATATCAGAGTTTATGAGAAATAATTTCGTGGAAACCTCAGGGCAGCAATAAACAAAAAAGAAAGCAGAATATTAGGGCTTGTTGAGAAACAAACAAACAACAAAAGAGTACATCATGTACTAATCCCAGGTTTGCCTGCATTTCATTGGATACCATATGTAGCATTGGTTCCTGCTGATTTGAAAAGGATGCAGCAATAGCTTCAGAGAGGGACAGCAATAAACTGTAAAGCTATCCTCCAGTTTCTGTTTAAGGAACAACCAAATGTGGGAAAACAGATTCACAGTTGTAGAGAGATGATAGACAAAAATTGCATATGGGTTCAGAGCATATTTTTTGAATCCACATGCATTTTTTCTTTTCTTTTGTTGAGGGTCATTGAAGGATAATATTTTGTCACATGTAATGAAAAAGTTCCTTACTATGAGGGTGGTGAGGCCTCATCCTGTAAATATTCAAGGGCTAGTTGGACAGGACTTTGAGAAACCTGGTCTAATGGAAGGTGTACCTGTCTATGATGGCAGGGCTAGAACTAGAAGATCCTTAAGGTCCCTTTTAACCCAAACTATTCCATGATTCTGTGATTTTTTTTTTTTTTTTTAATCTGAGAGAGAAAAAATCTGGAACTCTCAATGATTATTTTTCGTTCCTTTGATGATGTTTTGTTACATACAGGGAAGTCTGATAGAACAGAAAAAAACCCCTGTCAATTTAAAAATTAAAATACTAACCAATTACATATTGGCAAAACCAGCAAAATTTAAATTGGGTAGCTAGTTGCTATAGCCTCAGGCTGGTGCATCAAGTAGTTTGATAATTATTTTCCTGCTTGTCAGAAATGGAGAAGTGCTAAAGGCAAGCTCTGTACCGTGTAACACACATGCATGAGTTCCACATTTGTACTGGCTCACATGCTGACAGACTGCTCTGGAAAAATTAATGATGCCAAACTCTTACAGCAATTGTCTTCTAAACAGGGCTGTTAAATAAGGCAAGTCATGCCTTGAGAGTGATTTGTTTGTTTGGGGAAGGGGGAGTGTGGGGGTAGGAATCAACTCTGATTTGGGTTATATTTAAAAATTTTCCTCTGGACTTTGGAGGAACAATGTTAGGAAAGTAATTTTTCCAGCCTCAGCTTCTCAGTTATAAGTGAATTTTTTCTTTAGTTTCAGAGTGCATACAATAAGCATATCTTGTGTTTACACTTGGAACCAACTAAGCTAGTTTCAACATATCCCAATTCTGTTCATCTCCACCACAAATGCAACCCACGCCATTCTCAAATCTGTCTGGTAGCTTTGATTTCCACAGACATTTCTAAATAAATTAAAATTTAAAAGTCTGTGGGGTTTTTTTCTGTTCTAACTTTTTTTGAATATAGATAGTGCTTTGCTTGAAAATAAGTAATTCCCGTTGACATAGAACTGCTGGAATTGCAAAGATGTTCCATATTTTTGGGACAGGAATGTCCCTCCAGCCTTGGATTCCTCCTAAAAGTCCTTATAAAGAAATCCTCTTGCACCACTGAGACTCAGTGCATCAGGTGAGGTTTGTTAACAGGATTTAATGCTTTTAACAAAACCAAAATTACACTGAAATCCCTTGCAGAAAAAATTTGTTCTATTCATGGTGTGCAATGCTGCAGATCGTGTGATGTTGTGCAGTTCCGAGTGTCAAAAGACACCAGCCCTGAGGGCTTTGAGATGCAAAAGCAAGACAGAACAGACCTGGGTCTGGGTGTGACTGGCAGCATGCTCCCTGGGAAAGGCTGGGAGCTCTGGAACCTGTGATTCATGTATACTACTTATAAACTATTATTTTTTTGTAATATTGCTTAATTCATTCATTACTATAATCGCTTACTTAATAATAGGGTAGTGAAACATGAGCTGTTTATGAAATTGAAAATTGCATGCTATGGCATACCTGTCTGCAGCTAGGAAATGTTTTACACTGTTTGTGTTATTGGATTTCAAAGATTATTTTATTGAAATTATGATAATTTAGGTTGTGGCATTAGTTCTTAATAAGGCACTAAAGTAATATTGCTAATTAGAGACTAAGAAAATGGGATTAGAATCCAAAATAGGGATCAGAGTTTAGAATAGGTAATTTGGATCTGGTATAGCCTGAAAATTGATATGCTGTCTCTGCAAGACTTTCAGCTCAAAGAGTAGGATATTGAAATTGTCTCTTGGTCAGAAACTCACAAACACTGTGTGTTGAGGAGGAGAAGGGAGGTCGTGTGTGGCTGGTCTGAAATCAAGTTTATGTAGAGAATTCACAAAAGGCGAGCATGGCCGTTCACATGAGCCTGCTCTCTGTAAATTCAGGTGAGAGACTCAAAGTTGTGTTCTATTTCATGTGTTTCTATTGTGTTTAAGAGCAGGTGTTTAGTACACAGTTCAAAGATTCTTGTGGACAGCCTGGGTGAAGTTTGGGAAGATGATCTCCACCATTTACTTGTTCAAAGAGGCAAAGTTTGCAAAGAGAGAGACCTGAAAAGATTTTTTAATGAAACAGATTTAGGGAGAAAAGGAGAAGGAAAATGAAGGGAGATTCAGGAGAAAAACAGGGTTTTTTTTATTCCTCAAGCAGGATGTGGCATATTAATGTAGCAATTCAGAAGTGTGTTCAATTAAAATGTGTTGTTGGAACTCAAATGATGTTGGAACAGATGAGTTTTTAAAAAATTATTCCAATACCAAAAGTTTTAATTATCTGGTGTGAATAAAATGCAACTTTTGCTCAGTTACTCTTATTAAGGAAGGAAGTTAAAAAGAAAGTCTTCAAAGGATGTGTAATTTGATTAAATTAATTGAGAGCTGGGTAGCACAACCCCTCTGCCATGCCTCTATCTTTTTTATGAAAACAGGTATATTTATTTATCCTTTCAAATGTGTAGCTTGTCTAACTTTCCAGGGAAAGAACATGTATCATGCAGTGCATGTACTGAAACAAAAGGGTATTTGATCATTATGTGCGGAAAAAAAAATGTCCCTCAAACCATCCACTTAACACCAAATCTCTGGTGGTGTTTGCAGGGGTCCCAGGACAATGGAAGAGATGAGAATCTTGACTCCATGTTTCAGAAGGCTGATTTATTATGTCATGATATATATTATATTAAAAGAAAATTATTTACTAAGACTATATTGCAAGAAAAGAGAAAGGAGACATCAGAATGCTAGCAAAGGAAAGGAATGGAATTATAATAAAATCTTGTGGCTGCTCACAGCCTTGACGCAGGTGGCTGTCATTGGTCATCAAGTAAAAATAATTTCACATGCTGGGTAAACAATTCTCCCAAGCACATTCAAAAACATGGAGAAGCTTCTCATCTTCTCAGGAGAAAAGATTCTGGCAAATGGATTTTTCATAAAATATGTCAGAGACACCAAATCCTCTTCACAAAGTTGCTGAACAATTTCAAGGGGTGATAGTAGATGTGTAAAAGTTGCTCCAATCCATGGTGAACAGCTGCTGGTTTAGGCAGTCATTTTCCAGTGGGAGATCTGGAATTGGATCTCAACTTCCAGTATGATGTAGGTGGAGAATTGGGCACCTCTGCCTGCAGTACTGGGTCAGTTCATGTGATGCTGACCAGGCATTGCTGAACTTACCAGAGGGAAATGCCAACCATGGGAATGGACCTTTAAACTCCTCTAAAGATAAAATTTAGATCCCTTTCTTCATTCCTCTGAGGGATGCACTTTCGTCTTGTGACTGACAAAACAGTGATTTTCTGGATATTGATGTATAGTATATTTTTTTCTCACTTTGTTTTGTGTCTTTAGTGGATTAGGAGCTTTAGGAATGCAAGCATGTGCTCCCCTTCCTCTTTTCCATCCCTTCTCCTGCTTAATTCACCAAATGTAGCTCACAGGTTAGCATGCTGTTGCAGGATGTGAAATCGAGGTGCCAGTTTCTTCAGGAAGGGAGTTTGCTGTTGTTTGTTTGTTTGTTTTTAATTTTTTGCCTTCTAAACTATTTTGCTGAGTTAGTCTGTGGTATTTCCTAGCTCTTGAATTTAATTTTGTTACGAACAGCAGAGCAACATCAAAGATTAATTGGGCCAAACACACATTGCTCTCCCTTCCCAGGGAAGTGTCCTGATTATGAAGTATAGGTCTGTTTCCTTCATTTTGTTCTTCAAGGATTACTTATTAATATGACTGAAATTATTTATTCAATATGAAATGAAATGCATGCTTTAGGACACAAACCTACATAGCTACCAAATGATAAAGTGGTTAGAGCTTTCTCCCTCTGGCCCATTGCTTCTTTAGCTATTAGACATTATAATAATTTTAATAATAGGGTTAGGCAGTAATTCTGCCTTAGAGATGTCCATTGTTTAGTTTTTAGGATGACTTCCCAGGCTGAGGGTCATCTTTATATTGGTTTCCTCTAGCAGAGGATAATCCTGACTGTACAATATCAGGATGAAAGTGTTCCTTGGTTTTGTTCAGCTGTGTCCTTCACAAAAGGAAATCATGGGCAATGCATCTGTTGGCAATAATCAGGTTTCTCAAGAGCAAGGTGGAGAAATTAGGCCTGGGTCACACTTAGCAGAGGAAGAGATCAGAGCTCAGATCAATTAATGAGAAAACATGAGCTTCCTCCTAGAAGGAAAAGCAATTTATAGGTATATATTTATTTTTGGGATGGTTCATCTGATCAGGTTTATCAAATAAATGCTTTACTCTTTGCCTCCTTAAGGAGATGACATTATATACTTGAACACCATTACATTAAAATGTAGCATTATAGAAGGTTACTTGTAATACAGGTGACAGTTTTTAGAGTTTTTTTAACTCCTTGCAGTGTTTTTATGGAAGTGACCTTGCTGAGTCATATCTTTCTCTTCAAATGTCACCAAAGAGATAGAAAATCCCCTAAGAAAATTTGCATGAAATTTTAATTCCACCAATGAGATCCATTGCTTTTAAAGTCACTGTGATTACAAAAGTTAAGTCTGTCCAAATATAGTAATGGTGGAAGTTATGAATCCTGTCCCCTAAATATCTTACTTTGGAAATAAATCAATTACTGCATTCCTGATCCAAAAGACATGCTGTTTTATTAATTAGTGTACAAGGAATTGTTAAGTTAGATGATTATGTTCAATTAAGCATAATGAAACTAATTAATATAGCTTCTAGTTTTAGGTGGTTGAGTTAATAATGCCATTAAATGCTTCTGTTGTGATACTGCTTGTTCTAGCAGAGAAAAAAGTTTAAAAGGAAAGAGGCCAAAGTGTTTTTTCTTCAATTCTGTTTCAGTGACCAAAAGAATTTCCCCATCATAGTAACAAATGCAGAATAGTTTACATTTCTGTTGTAATTGCTAATGCTTATAAGTACACTGTATTAAAATGCATTTTAAAATTTTGCTCCATATCCTTTAAAATATTTAATTACGATGTGGTTTCAAAGTACCAGTCACAATGAAGGGAGTGTACTTCAAAGTAAGCAAGATTTATTTACCAAACACCTCATGCCCTGTTGTGAAGGTCTAGAAAAGGGCCACAACAAATGCTGTTTGCAAAGGAAGTGGTTCCAAGTAAGGATTTCCTCTGGGTGTTACCGTGTCTTTCTGGCTTCTGCTGCTTTGTTTTGAGGAGGTGGCATTGGAAAGTTGTTTCTCATGGATTCACACAGGGTAACTTTATGCCTCAGAGCTCCTAAGCCACCAAATAAAGAAGAAACTTGTGACGAACCAGCTTTGGAAGTATTTAATTTCTCTAGTTGTATTCAAATGAGACAAAATGAAATTTTGCAGCATTACCAATTCCTGTCATAACTATTTCTCCAGGGCTTTTGACTGCACAGAATGGAATAGAGGGGTGGTGGAGGTGATGTGCTCACTTCCCTTGGATGAAAGTTGTACTCCTAAAGTTCATAAGGTGCACTGATCCAACACTTAGCAGATCAGTCTCTTCAGAAAATTCACTGGGCACAGTCTTAGAAAAGGCTTGGCAGAACACATTGCCCTTCCCTATATTCATAAGCAATATATTCCTACTTTAAAAAAATCTGAGCAGCAAAATCTTGATTGAAGGAACACATAAATTTGAATTTCAGGATATAACTACATAGGTATCTAGAAATAGGGTAGAAAAATATACCAGCCAGCAATAAAAAACCCAAATTTTTTCTCATGGTGATTAATCCTGCAAGCAACCTGTGTTTTCAATAAAATGCAGGCCAAATGTCATTTGAACAATTTCTATTTGTTTGACATTTTAATGAGAAATATTTCAGCCTTTTCTGCTCTACAGCTAATGATGCTGCATCTCTTGTCCCTAATACATAAAATCAAACTCTAGATTCTTTAAAATTGAAGATAAAATCGACCTGTTATCCATGCTGCTAGATGAGATTTGTCTTCAACATCTGCTCTAAATATGCACCTGGTAAGAACAGTTGCCTGTGTATTGGCTTAGAAGTGACAATTGACTGGAGCTTTTCCTTTGCTGTGCAAGAATGAAATTTCAGCCTCTGCTAGATGGATTTTCCCACAGCTGTTACCAGCTTGCAACACATCTTTCTGTTGTTGCTGCAGCTGTGGGTGTCCTGGAGCTGGCTCATGTAGAGCTCAGTGCAAACCACCAGCTCATTTTTTCTGTGAAAGGACGAGAAGTGCTTGCATGTACTTTCTTTTCTTTGCTTCTGCCACTTGTGGAGGACTTGTGATGCCTGAACAATAAGCGTCTCCAAAAGCAAGCCCTATCTCAAGTGAGCTGTTGCTGGAGAAGTTCTGGGTTTTTTTTAGGAATGATCTGTAACATGAGCTAATCACTTAGTTTGTATGAGGTATTTTCACAGCAAAGCCAGAAAGATAAAGCCCTAAAGCAATTATTGTACATTTTGCTGCTTCTATTCCCTCTACATCCTTGCTCTCCCAACAGAGACCATATTATGCTCTTTTTCCTTACTGCTGAGAAGCTCAAAACTATGATTCTGTTCTAACTTTATGAGCTTAAAAAAGTGGCCAAAAGACATGCAAATGAGAGACATGAAATCTTTTCAGTGTTGCAGAAAGTGTACAAAATTATTCTGCTATAATTGGGTAGTTGAACTGAAGGAAGAAAGTGGTGGTTCAGAGATAAAAGTGGCAGAGGCACACTCTTGTAGATGCTGCTACTTCCATTTTTCCCCCCCATCTCAGCCAGGGGGAATTGGCAGCAGAGGGATGGAGCTCAGCTTTGTGCTTCATGTGTGATATTTCTAGGCCATAACAAGATAAAGTGATGCAGAGAAGTCTCTTTTAATGGCACACATTTCTCTGATGCATCCCAGAATTCATAAACATTGAATTTGCTATCTACTTGGGCGTAGTTTGAAATAGTAAGGCTTGAAATCTCTATGAAATGTCTAATTCAGCTTTGGGTTTGGTTTTTCCATTTAACAACACAAAACCTCTGTAATTATAGCAAAGAAACTTTTGTTATTAGGGAAAGATGGTGAGAAACTATTAAGTTATTGTACCAAATGAAGAGACAACAAGAAAAGACACTACTAGAAAACCTACCCAGGCTGTTATGTTACAGAACTGCTTTTTTGCCCTTGAAAGATATTTGATAAGCTTGTGTGTTTTATGCAACTAAAACATTTCAAATGCAGAATTCTAGTATTGATACTGAAATGCTTAATATCAGATTAATATACTGCTTACTAAAGGAAACAATTTGGTAGAATGCACTGGTGGGATCTTAAATAGATTTTTTTTAAAGTGCTGTTATAAAATATATAGATCAGTGTCTTTAAACTAATCTCTAAGAATTTCATCCTCAAACTCTGAGTGTGTTACAGGATGCTATTTCTTTACAAAGAAATATTTTCTCTTGTGTGTACATCATATTAGGAAAACAATTATAAACTCTTCAACTGTTGCTGTCTGCTGAGCCAATCCTTTGAACTTCACAGCTGGCCTTAGCTCCTTATTCTATGCAAAAGTGAAACTCAAACACAGCAGCTGCATTGCAGGTTGTGATGCTGCATGACTCTCTCACCAGTCCCACTCTGAGACCTGCAGTCCTCTCAAACAGAGTTATTTTCTTCTTATTTTTCCATGAGTTATCATATTAATTTTGGTGTGATGTTGTTGGATTGCCACGGAAATTCCCTTCAATGGCCTGTGATGCAGGGATGTGCTTGCATAGCAGTAACATAAAAATAGTGAACCTTGCCTCTGATTTGATCATAAGAGACTCCTAACCAGCTCAAGAGATCTGTTTCAGCTGCATGCCACCAAAGCCTGCACAGCTAAGGAGATGCTGCAAAATGAAGTAAAGGAAAAAAACCAGGAAATAAATCAGAAGTACTTCAGTTACCTGAGTGCATGACACTAAGGTGGTGAAAGTAATGTGAAATGAATTAAATGAGGTCAGAGATATTATTTTCTTGAAGCTACTTGGTGTGTCAGAAGTGCTTTAAAGAACTTTCAGTTTGCTTTTGACATTGTTGCAATAATTTAAGAAAAAAAAAATACCCAAGATTTCTGGTCCTTGTAACTGAATATGGTTTCTGCAGATCTTGTGCGTGGTAGTGTTCACAGGGGTCCCAGGATGAGGGAAGAGATGAGAATCTTGACTTCCTAATTTATTATTTCATGATATATATTAAAATGATATATTAAAACTATACTGAAAGAATAGAAGAAAGGATTTAATCAGAAGGCTTGAAAGGAATAGAAAGGATGGAATGATAATAAAACCTTGTGGCTGCTCACAGCCTCGACACAGGTGGCTGTCATTGGTTATTAACTAAAAACAATTTCACATGCTGGGTAAAAAATTCTCCCAATCCCATTTCAAAGCAGCAAAACATGGAGAAGCTGAAGCTTCTCAGCTTCTCAGGAGAAAAGATCCTAATGAAAGGTTTTTACATAAAATATGTCTGTGACACTTGTGAGTTCCTCAGGTGGAGGATCTGTACAATGGGAGTCAAAGGAGGTCCCTGGTGTCTCTTTTGACAACCAGACAAGATCTGTCCAGTACAGATGTTCAGGTAATTGAAATTCATCATGCATCTGTAAAGGTGACAGCACAAATCACTATGGCTGGAGTCTACAGGTTGCAGCCAAACCCTTTAAAGGTCTCCTCTATCAGCATGAAAGGTTAGTGTGGTGTTCTGCGGGGTTCTACATCTATCTTTTATGGTGTCAACTACCACAGAACTGAGAAGAGAGGGAAAAAAAAGAGGAAATTTCATTAGAGGAAAGGATGGGACAGGACATCTGGTGAAGGAAGGTGGGAGAATTTTCCATTTGTATGCAAGGAAACTTTTGAATCAAAGGGTCACTGCTACCTTTAAAAGGGGATTTTTTAATAACCTAATGTACTCAAAGTTCATGCAGCAAGAGACTTTTCACAGGTGATCTGCTCCTCCTGGGCCAGGTGTTATGCAGAACAAGCAAGATCAACTCCAGAAGCTAGGCTTAATATACTCATCTCAGGTCTGGCCAATGCTGGTTTATTTTCTGAGCTGGGTCTGCTTCAGCATCAGAGGCAGCAGCTGTTGGGCTGCTCTGCTGTCACCAGCAGACACCAGAGCAGTGATGTGGAATCACCATCAAATGCCTCAGACAGTGACATGGGCACATCCTTTGTTCCTCCCTGGCAGCTGCCCAGAGGCCATTAGTCCATGATGGAAAGGAGGAGGGCTTGGCAGTGATTTGAGTTGTGTGTTGACAGAAGGCACATAAACAAATCTTTATTTCCAGAGTCTTCTTGGGTAGCTCTGAATATATCCTTCCTGTCATGAAAAATGTAGCTGATTATGATCTTGAATCTAGGGAGAGAGGATGCTGCATATTGATGTTTCTAAGTGCCCCTCTTCCCTGTTTTGCCCTCTTTATCAAAAATAAATGTAATTTAAAATTAAAATGATACATTAGTGAAATTTTATTAAATTTAATTTGATTTAATTTAAAATGAAATTGCTCAAAAGTTAGATTAACATTAAAAAAATGCATAATAAAATATTTAAACTGCAGAAGTCCTTGGGGAGAAGTACTATCATAACCCTCCTTTTCCTTCTACCCATCATTTCCCCAATGACTGTATCTTGTGTACTCAGATTCTTTAAGAAATGATGCACTTGAAAGAGTAACAGGCTTTTCTGAATGCCAATAACTGTAAAAACATGCATTTGAAAATGAGGAAATTGATATGTAAAGGTTCAATGAGTTCTTCAAAGAACAAATTAAGCTGGTGTTAGTCATTATGTATCATTGCTTATACCCGTGGAAGTGGGTGTATCTATCATGCTCCCATCCCTAAATAAATGTATAGCTAGACATCTAACAGGAGCAGCTGTAAATGCAATGTTTACAGTTTAAGTTTTTTTGGGGGTGAAAATCTGCATATCACAGACTTCCACAACTGTAAGCACAAGATAATCCTTCACCAGAATTACTCATAACGATTGTGAAGAGATCTGAATTTTTATATTGCTCCTGTCCCTGTTGTGAGTTTCTTATGGATAAGCTGATAGTTTTAGTTTTTAAATGTGTCAGGCCACCATTTTTTATACTTATGAGTAACTGAGGTTGTTCTCTGGCAATAGTTACCTTTATCTTTCAGGGCATATAAAGCAGTAACTAATGTTCTTGAGGTGAAAATTTATTTTGCTGTTGCTTAAAGCTTTGAGTATTTTAAAGAAAATTTTCTAGCTGTCTATTAGAATGAAGAAAAATGCTTGGTCAAGATTGTGGAGTACATTTTGATTGCCAGTTATTTTATAATTGCATTAATATTTTTAAATTGTTTAGAGCAGATTTAGGGTTCTGCCTTGAAAATCTTGCTTGTAAAAAAATGTAAATCAGTGTAAGGAAGATCTGGCATGCTTTTGATGTAACTGAGCCTACCACTCATTCTTCCTTGGTTGCCTTAGGATAATTATTTGGATCTAGTTTCACCACAGAACCAAGATGTGCATAAAAGTTCACAACAACATGTGATAGACTACTTTACGGCTGTGTGTTAATCTTTCATTCTATGTTTTGATGATCTGAATGCTTCTCTGTTCCAAATAAAATCCCTTTTAAGCAAAATATAAAGAAATCATGCAGCCAGTACTTAAAATGTTAAAAGTAGTTGTATTATTTAACTAAAATATCTTCTGTTTTGGGTTTTTTAATGTCCTTCCTGTTTCATAAATGTTACAGATTTACCTTTAAAGCAACCCAAAGATAAAATATTTGTCAGAGGAGAAAGGACAAGGTTTGGAGACTCGAGTACTTAAGACTTGTGATTTAGGAGGAACACTGATTATTAACTTGAAGTCAGGAGTCATTCAAAAGGCATTTAAAAATTCAAGAAGGGATGAGAGTGAGGTTCAAAAATGAGAGCATTATTAATTTCAGTTTTATATATATATATATATATATATATATATATATATATATATATATGGTATTTCAATTTTCATGTGGCTGATGTAGAAGCCAAAACATCATAGGCTTAAATCCTAGTTCTTGCTTTTCTACTGAAGCACAGGGCTAAGTTCCTTGCTGGCTCAAACTGAGCAGAGTCCAAAAGCACAGATTTTCCAAGGCAATAGAAAGGGAAATCTATGGCATGATGTTTGGTAAAACTGGAGTTTTCATCATCTTGATATTAGCTAAAAATCTTCTTTTTTCCTTCTTTTTTTTTATTACTTGAAATACAGGATTTTGTGAATTATTTTCAAAATATTCGTGTTCTTTTAGCTTTTAAGCTTCCTTTGTCCTCCCTGTCCCAGTTGCCCTGACAGTAGCATTGTATTCCATTTATTATTTTCATTTTAGGACTTTTTTTCATAAGGAATAAGTGCAAGGTTTACCAACCATTCTTTATCCCTACATCTATTTCCTTCCTCAAGTGAAGCAACTGGGAAGCTTTACATGCCAAGAAGACAGTTTGAACATAATTGCATCAAAATATGCCCTTTCATCAAACAAAGTAGTTAAAAAAAATTAATCATGTTTCAGAAAATCAGTGTCAAGCTTCATCTTACTTCTGTAACAGAAACAAAACTGAATACTAAAGTTTGTCCATTTATTTTAAGCCATGTTAATGTGATAACTGCTTTGCAAGTGGTCTGGGAGTTTTGTCCTCAGCAGCCTTAATTGTCTGACTTTCTACTTGTGTCTTAGTGTTCAGACATCACAACACAGATTGCCATCAGTTACTGCCTCATTAATGCCTCCTGGCTGGATACAAAGTGAGGAGAACAGAGGTAGACCTTGCTTTAGATGTGTTATTTATATTCTTGCTTTCTTTGGAGAATTGGTGGATACCGAATTCTTGGCTCTCAAATTGAAAACTCAAACTCTCACTCTGAGAAGGCAAGGCTGGAGCTGAAATGCTTTGCCATGGTCCTGTGCCAAACAGGGCTTTGGCAAAGACATTAACCTGCAAACACTTTTTTTGGTGAAATAATGCTATTCTGAGCCAGCCATTCTTATATGGTGCTGGAAAGAGTAGCTTGATTTTTACTTTTCGACTTTTTACTTTTTGACTTTTCACTTGTCGGCTTTTCACTTTTCTTAGCTGTGCTTGTATTCTTCTGCCTTTCTTTGTGAATTTAGAGAAGAAGATACAAACTTCCACTTACACCAGTCAAGACAAATCAGAGCATGTTGTAGAATCATAGGATGGTTTGAGTTGGAAAGGACCCTGAGGATGATCCAGTCCCAACCCCTCTTCCAATGGGCAGGGACACCTTCCACTAGGCCACATCTACTAGAATAGTTTGGAGAAATGTCTAAAAGGTGGTTTTCTTCTTTTCATTTGTTTTACTGGAACTGTTTCATTCTGTTTCTGCTCTACACTAGTGCTTTAAGAATGCTCAAAGCATTTTGAGTCCAGAACAGAGAGATTTTTCCTTCCTGTGCATCAGCTGCTGTTTGAGGTGTAAATGAGCAACTTTCAGCCTTGACTGTTGACAACTTTTCATGTAGGTATAACTTCATGACTGTAAATTCATGAAATACAGGGACCAGAAACCACAGTCTTCTATTATAAAGGAAAAAAGTTTTCCAGCAAAAACTGAAAACATGTGCTTTTGATTCTTGGAAAATGTTAAAATAGTGGAAGGTACAATTACACTTAAAAGATTTTAGGGGGCTTTTTGAAGAAAATTTCAAAGCTCAGATGGAGACTTGAAAAGTTGCAGTCCTTTTACAGAAAAGGCTTAACATATGCATAGAAAAGTATTCTTTGTTAAACACAGCAAGGACAAAGAAATAAACCATTATCTTGTGCCACTGTGTAAGATGCCATTACATTATGCTTCAAGAAATGACAGCAGATGAATGGAAGGAAAAAATTGGAAGAGCTAGAGATGGCAGTCCATGAAAATTGTGCAAGGGAAAATGGACTGACTGAGTTAAAGAACAAGGAAATAATTTCTTCTCTAAGCTCAAGCATTAAAAGAGAAAAAGAAGATCTGAATTGAAACTCAACTGAAACTTTTCAGATGGCATACCTCGTTTTACCTTTTTTCAATCTAGACTTCAAATAATAGTTCAAAATGAAACATTTTCAAATGCTGTACTTTACATTTTAGACTAAGGTGAAAGCAAAGGATGAAATTTCTTGCTGTTATCTTGGCAGCTCTGCTTGTTACAGCTCTGACTGTGTTCTCACGTTAGACGACTATTTTGAGATTGCAAAGCAATGTGGAATGAGGAGATAACTTGCCTTTCACAAAAAATTTAAGACAGGAACATGAGACAAAATTTTAAAACAACATGTTGAAAATTGCAGGCCATTTCAAAATTGGAAAAAAAGAGAAAAATATCAGGGTAATTTTTCATTAGTTTTTCAGAATTACAAATAACCTTTTCATTTCTTTCCTTTTTCTTTAAGGAAATTTTTAAAAAATCAACTTTGCAGTGCTCTTTCAAGTGTATCTTTTTCTGCTTTTTGCTTGCAGGTCAAAATTGAAATTACATTGAACAAGATATTTTGTCATGAGCTAGTGGCCTGGATAACCTTAATAAGAAGCGGTACAGTTTAATAGAAATAAATGGTCTTTATTCTCCAATCTGTCTGTTTGGAGGGAATAGAGGTTTTCATTTCAATGCAACTCCTACATAAACTAAAAGTGGAAAAAATAAAATGGTAAAACTAAACTAAAGAAACTTAAAGTTCACCTTAGAGAAAATATTTGTCAAAGCAGCATCAAAGTCTGCAGTGTCATGAACTGATAGTGAGAGAGATTCTTTCCTGAAGAAAAGCATTATATCTGAGATGTCTTTTCTCTTCCATGCCTCCTATGAAATACTTTACTTTCATAAAAGCTAGAGATCCATATTTCATTTCAGGGACACACAACCTGATGTCCATCAAAAGTTTTAATTTTTTAGAGTACAGTGGAAGTTTTGAAGCAGGACACCTGTTTATATTTTCTTCAGTGCCAGCATGGCTTTATTTTTCCTTTAGTTCTGAGAATCACAGAGTCATTAAGATTGGAAAAGACCTTTAAGATCATCAAGTCCAACCATCAACCCAGCACCACCACCATGTTAACCACTAAACAGTGTCTTGAAGTATATGCAAGCATTTTTTGAACGTTTCCAGGAATGGTGAATCCACTCCTTCCCTGAGCAGCCTTTGCCAGTGCTTGCCCACGCTTTCCATGAAGAAGTTTTTTGTAATGCCTAATCAAAACCTCCCCTGCTGCAACTTGACACCATCTTGTACTTTGGTTGTAGGGCATTCTAGAGCAAGGAGCCAGTTTTGTTTCCTGCTTGTACCTTGCTTGGCTAGTGTTGTGTTGTTGTTTTGTTTTTTTAAAGGTTTTTAAAAATTTCTTGATGTTTACATTTTTGTAATAGAGCTTTATACACATTTTTTGTGTAAATAATGATTGTTTTGTGTCACAGACTTCTTTTATGGAAAATCCTTTCCTTAGGATTTTTCCTCCTGAGAAGCTGGGAGGCCTCAGGAACAAAATGCAAACATTGATTATCTGCTGCTGTGGAATGCAACAGGTGCATCTGTGACTGGCCCATGTTGGATGTTTGTAATTAATGGCCAATCACAGCCCAGCTGGCTCAGACAGAGAGCTGAGCCACAAACCTTTGTTATCATTCTTTGCTATTCTATTCTTAGCCAGCCTTCTGATGAAATCCTTTCTTCTATTCTTTTAGTATAGTTTTAATGCAATATATATAATAAAATAATAAATCAAGCCTTGTGAAACATGGAGTCACATCCTCATCTCTTCCCTCAACCTGAGACCCCTGTAAATACCATCACAGTTTTGTATTTGTTTTTTTTTTGGAGGAGGAGAGAATTAATGGATTTTTAGTTTGATTAGTGTGGTTGGAGAGGTAGCAATTTCATCCTCCAATCCATGGTCACTTTTAGAATTCTATAAGTATTGAAGTCCCGAAATAAATGTGCCTTTTTTTTACCTCAGAAAACTAAGGGTGTGAGTGTCGTTCATTTCGCGTCATATTGTGACATTGTGCTGCAAAAGGGACTGGTCCTCACAGTGATGAGAGGTGCTATCTGAGTGCCTATGTTAGGAGCAGGGTAATTCCAGAAGGCTCTGGAGCAGTGCTGAGAATGGCTTATCTGTTTTTATGGCTTCCAAAGAGATTATGTGTATTTTTATCTGTGTATGTGCATGCAGTGTGAAGATGACTAAAAACTCAACTTGCATTTTCTTCAGTACGTACTCAAGAGAAGGGGATGTGAATAACAAAAGTGCCCAGGCTTTTTACAGGCTCTTCTTTGTCACACACCCAGCCTGCAGAGGTGAGCAGCAGCCAAGGCACTGTGTGTCATGTTGTGACGCCAGATTAACCTTTGGTGCTCCCTTATTCATCCTCAGACACATACAGAGAAGTGTCTACCTCAACACAGGAGGAGAGGAGATGCTTGGTCACAGCTGCAGCTCCTGCTTCTCCCACCTTTCCCAAGGGAGAATCCCCTGCAGCATTGTCCTACCAGAGTTTGTCTGGGCAATACTTTACTCTCTGAGCCATTTATCTTCTCTCATGTCTAAAACAATTTCCAGGTAGAATAATCTCTGACCCTGGTTGCTTGATTTCCTCAGCAGGTCATGCTTTGGACAGCTTGGGAATACCTGCACTTGCAGAAATCTGAATTAAAAGTGGATGTATGCAGCTGAATTCAACAGTTCCAGTGAGTTCCAGTGTCAATCTGAAACACTATATTTTGGCTTTACACAGAAGAATTGCTTTATTTTAATGTTCACTAAAGCTAAACTGATAAAAAGTCTGGGTGGTATGCTCAGAAAATATAGGCAATATCATAGGGAGAAAGGGAATAGGGCAGTAAAGATTTTTAGGTCTCCAAAAAAAAAAATAGTTTGTAAATGCAAGTTTAAAAGTTTTTGCATACATAACTTCTCTGAAACACACATTCTTCTTTTTCAACAACATTCTGGCTCATTAGTTTTCTTAATACTTAAATTATTTATTCTGGGAAACTCATAACTAATTTTTCTTATTGCTGTGAACAAGCAGATAGTGAAAGATTGCTAGAATTTCATGACCAGTATAGTGTAGCTTTTCAGACTTAGTATATTTAAATGCCTGAACTTGCATTAAGTTTTTTGGCTCAATTCCATGACACAGTTCTTTTTTTTTTTTTCAGAGTGCCCAAGTTTAGATTTTCAGCTAGAAAGCCAGAAGGCTTTGGAGAACAGGTAAAACTTGTTTCTTGAGCTAAGTAACTTTGCATGAGTTTGAAAGAGGTTTAAAACCTTTGTGCTTTAACCCAAATCCAGCTTTCAAATTCAAAGTTAGCCCATCTAATTGGGATTTGGATCAGACAGGTGAATTTCTGTCTACCATTTTTATTTGGTGAAGACAGAAATTGACACTATCTTCCCCTTTATCTTTTTTTTTTTAACTTAAAATTAGTTCTGAATAAAACATTTTTTTGCCATATCCTGAGACTGCATGTTTAAAAAAAAAGAATAAACTGACCACCATGTTTTCCAGTCAGTTTCTTTAGCTGGAGCTGGTCTGTTAACTTCCAACTCATCAGTGAAAGAAAATGCTCCAAATCTAGAGCATTATTTTAACATTTCTTTTCCTTTCTTTAATACAAGAAGTATCTTGGCATATTCTGTGCTCACCTCTCCCAAGAAGTGTGTAGCTATGTGATTTACATCTAGACCTAACAGCTGCTTCCTGAAATGTGCACAAATAATTTACAGCAGCCTGTGATGACTTGTTGAATGGTGCATTAAACCACCTGAAGAACAGGTATTTATGCAAGCCAGCAATGTAGAGCATGTTGCCAGCTCTGGTTTTAAGGAAATAATTGTTGTGGTTCAACTCATCGCTGTGCCAAGTTTTTCACAGTAATTTTAGAGGCAGATTTAAAGAAGAGAAGGGGTTTGGTACAGTTAAGTTTTGTGCTTGCTGTAGGTATCTACCTAGCCCTTAGTCAGTGAACCTCTGCTGGGAATTAATATAGTAAGTACTGGCCTGAATGGCTTTCTTTTGTTGAAAGTAGGCTTTGCACCATCACTTCATTTTATCAAATCTGTGTGAGCACTCTTGGCTGACTGACTGGCCTGAGGTGTCAGCTGCTTCTGAAAGACCAAGTGTCTTTGTTGAGCTCTGTGCTCTGCAGAACGTTTCCACTGCAAGACTCCCTTCTCTGGAGGGAAGATGGCAATGTCGCAGAGTTCTGAACCAAGGTGACTCTTGCTGTCTGTGTCTAGATCACCTAGAGCAGTGTGGAGAGTTTTACGGCAGAGCATTCAGAGGTAGTATCAATTTCTAAATTTCATCCTTGCTTCTAAAGACCCTGTGTGTCGCAGACATTTCTCCACAGAAATCCTTTCTTTTGGATTTCTGTGTCTTCTGGAGGCCAGAGGCCTCGGAAGACAAGGTAAACAATTATTATCAGCTGCTGTGGAATGTAATGGGACGCACCTTGATTGGCTCATTTTCTTTGTTTATAATTAAGGGCCAATCACAAAGTGTAAGCCAGGGACTCAGTCCTTGGACACAACTTTGTTATAGATTCTTTTCTATCTATTCTTAGTCTGGCCTAGCAGCTCTGCAAACCTCTCTCTATATTCTATTTAGTATAGTTATGTATTATATATAATATCTTAATAAATCAAGCCTTCTGATTCAAGAAACAAGATTCACCGTCTCTCTCTCACCAGCTGCGACCCACTCAGGCGCGGTAATACCTGTGTGCCTCTCAGAGACTTTATAATCACTTATCTACCTTGGACTCCACTCACTGCCTTCAGAATGGTCTTTTCTATTCAAAGGTTTTATAAGATAAGAGCTGAGATAGAGATAAGAAATAGAGAGATGTAAAGGCTTTAATTGGTTGCTACTTTCCAGTGTTCTGTATTTAAATGTGTATTTATAATATATCTCTCCATCTCTTAGTATTTATTAAGAGAAATATTTACTCTCCTCCTACTACTTCCATTCCATCAGAAAACCAGGGTGTATTCCACAGTAATTCAACACAGTAATTTGATAAATTGACTGCTTAGCAATATCTACTCTGCAAATGGTTCAAAACACTTATTTTATCACTACATAATAAATACAGAATACTGGAAAAGAGCTCCAGCTACTGAAGTCAGTGAGTCCCCTAACTCTTGGAAAAGGCACTGTCTATTGAAATTTAGGTAACTCAAGTTGCTGAGTAACCTCACACTGTGCACATGGAGGTGCTAAGAGTGTGATACAGAGGCAATAGCAGGGAGGGGAAACGTCTAAAGCTAGCCATTAGGAACTGCTGGGGTGAGAAGTCAGGGTTATACTTCTCAGAATACTGTGCCAGGCTGAACTGGAGGTTTTTCCTAAGAAGAAAGTGCCCCTTGGACTCTATGCCACGTTATTGCCCTTTAATGGCAAAAAGAATCATCTGCATCTGTGGCCTAATGTCCCAGTGGAATTTTTATAAATGTCACTCATTTGATGCAGAATTTAGAAATATTTTTGCTTTCACTAAGAATATCCCAACACCACGGTCTGTGCTGTTTTGGGAACCATCTGCCTTCTTCTAAAGCTGTTTTTAATCTCTAATCAAAGATTAGCAAGGCCAAGCTTTGGGCCTGTGGAGGAGAGAAAAAGAAAGTGCCTGCAGCATTCACCAAAGACATGGGAAAGTGAGGAACAAGTCGGTGCTGTGATTTATGGCTGGGATTCAGCAGCCAGGGATGCTGAGATAAGCCCTGAAACCCCACTCTGAGGCTGTGAACCTGCTGTGTGCCACCTGAAGTGCTTTTCCAAAGAATCGCTTCTCACCTCCCAGATGGCATCTCCCTACCTGCACTTGCAGCTACCCAATGCTGCCTTCCCTGCCAGTATTTCACTTGGAGGGTTGTTCCTAACTCTTGCATCCCTGAAGGATGAATCAGTGTCCTGGATGTGCCGCCATAGCCCAGTTTGGTTCAGATTTCCCAGGAAGAGGACTCCCCAGGGCTTTTCTCTTTCACCTGGATGTGTATCCAATATTAAAGTCCAGTCTGAGGCTGAACTGATGCTTTAAAATTTAGAATCCACAAGTTATGAGACTAAAAAAATGTAAATTTAATTCTGATCGGAGCTGAACAGTCAGGTTCCTCTCTGACTGCTTTCTTCACGCAGAGCTGGGGCTGAGCCTTCAGTGTCCATAACAACAACTTTCCCTGCAAATGGTGTCCTAATTCTGTCTAAAACTGTCCTGGGGGACTTTGACAGCTCCTCTGAGCTCTTTTTGCTATTTCTCTTCATCTGTTCCCCTTTATCCAAAATTCTTTTCATGATGCCAGTCTGTTGGAAATACAGTTTTGATGGGTTATTTGAATATTAGCTACTGTTTGAACAATTCCAGCCCTGTGCTTCTTGGGTTACTGCTGAAGTTGTTGAAGTACTCAAAAAATCATTCAGGCTCTTATATATATATTCAGAGGAGATTTTTATCTTTAGAATATTCTATATAGCTCTCTAACACTTGAGTGATATGAATCATCTGCTCGTTGGATTGTTTTTAGGTGAATGGAGAATGTATTTCCGTTTGCTTTCCCTCCTTCCCTGTCCCCAAACATTCAGAATTGGAGAAACTTGGTTTTCTTAGAGAATGCCCAGAGCCTGAGGGTTGGGCTGTTTCCTTGGGAGTCAGAAATCACTGTCCCAGAGAGAGGAATTCCCAATTTCAGCAGAATTAGAAGCTGATCCTTTAGTATCCAAAGGGTTCTTGAAGCACTGGAGTTTTAGGACAGCTTTTTTCACCTCCACATTTCCTCCCAGTTTGTGTGGTGAGAAATCCAGTGTGATAAGAAGATATTTTGAGATCACCTATCACATAGATCTGTACTAGGTGGAGGCAAGGTGACAGGTGAATCTTGCTGCCTGTACCCCTGGAGCTGCAATCATACCAGCCTTGATATCAAGTATGGTTTTATATCACTTGTGCCAGAAACAGCAATAGCTAAGGAATTTTAAGGCAGCTCATGAAAACTGCCTGTTTTGATATTGCTGAATCTCAGCAGTACTCCTAAAGGGTTCTTTATTTGCCTGAAAGTCCCTTGTTATGTATTTAAAACATTACCTCTGGGTTTATGCTGAATATACTATTTGGATTTTGTTTTGTTCAGTGGTATTTGTTTTATTTTATTTTATTTTATTTTATTTTATTTTATTTTATTTTATTTTATTTTATTTTATTTTATTTTATTTTATTTTATTTTATTTTATTTTATTTGTTGTGTTCCTTCCTGCAGTTTAATGTTAGCCTCCCTGCGATACCATGACTGATATGCTTGGTGGATTTCTTTCAACTTGACATTTAAATCCGATTTCACACATCAGATTTTTTAAAATGATATAGTTACCTAAGAGAAATTATTAGATGTAATTTCAGAGTTTATTGGACTAAATTATTACCTAGCATAAATGCAGGAGTCATTTGCTGCCCATAATGGTCTGCAACTGAAAACTTGGCTCCAGTAGAAAAATAAACATGATTTTCTTTCCTTTTTCTTTAATATTGATGACATCTAGGTTCTCTATCATTATTACCTGTTTGGAACATAGGGGAAAACATAACCTCCATTCACCAAGACAAATGAAAAAAGGAGATAAAAGAAACTGTTTGTAGGAATGAAATTATTCTCATCTTTGGCACAAGTAATAAGCAATTGGAGAATATCATCTGCCTAACCATTGTCAAGTTTTGTAAACATCATGACAGAGATAATCTTTAAGAGTAGTGTGAAGAGAAGGGCAGTAGTTGCTTTGTGAATAGTCATTTGTGGTTGCTTTTGTTGTAAATGCTACAAATTGTAGCATTACTGAAAACAGAGATGGAATATATCTCTTGGTTGCTTATCCTTTTAGTCCTTTTCTTCTGTCAAGGCCCAAGTCCCCAAAGTATGCTTTTGGGGAACATATGTCATCTGCCAAAAGCCATTTGAAATCTGAAAGCACAGTAATGTTTATCTTTGCTTTGTTTTTCAAAAGTAAAACATTTACATTTAGGGGAGAATGCTCCTTTTAAATACAGCACTAAGTTCTTGGTGTTTTTATTTTTCCCAAAGAAGTTCAGATGTTTTAATATTTGGCTATAAAAGCTCTAATAAAGGCATATTTTCAAGCAATGGAGAATTCTAAAATTACTTAAAAACTAGAATGACTAGAATAGGATCACCAGACCAAGAATTTGGGAAGTGTTTGTGCCTTACAGTAACAGCAAATTCTTGACAGGGTTTCTTGCTGATCCCTGCAACTCTCTCCTGTCCATGATAGGATAAGGGGGAATGGAATAAAAAGAGGGGAAATGGCTTTAAGAGGAAAGAGAATATGTTTAGATTAGGTATTGGGAAGAAATTTTTTGCTGTGAGGCTAGAGAGGCCCTGGCACAGATTGCCCATGGAAGCTCTGGATGTCCCATCCCTGAAAATTTCCAAGGCTGGGTTGGATGAGGCTGTGAGCAACCTGGTCTGGTGGAAAATGTCCCTGTCCATGGCAAGGGGGGTTGGAATAAGGTGGTCTTTAATCTGCCTCTGATGATCACATCAAAATCACTCTTTCCTTTCTGGATGGAAATAAGATGAACAGTCAGACAAGCTGTGTGGGCAAGCTGCAGCGAGGAGTATGAAAATGCACCTTCTGCAACCAGAATCTTTCCTAAAGATTAACAAAGTTAAAGTTTAACAAATTGGGTCAATAGTTGCTAATAACATTTGTGTATTTTGCAAGCCCAGAATGTCTTGGGGCAGAGATACTTGCAGTGCAGTGGGAGTACAAAGATATGCTCCTGCCAGCTGCCTTACCCACAAGAGAGATGCAACCCAGCTCTCAGCTAATTGTATAATGCAAAAATCCTTTCAAGATCACTCACCTGAACTGGTAGCTCTAATAGAGCTCTATTTGTGGCTAGAGTATTCCTGATAAATGAGAACTAGATTTTTTTTTTTTTTTTAATTTATTCATCTGTCTGCATGTAAGACATGCAGTTTTTTCTTGCATACTCCTGTCCTTGGAGCACCTACTTTGCTTTAAGGAACAAAGCAGAGGCAAAGGTAGTGGGTTATAGCTATTCATTGTCAACTACCATTTGTTATCCATTAGCTTCACCAGAAATGTCACTCCCAAAATCTCCTTGCCAAAGTTTAATTGGGAAAATAATCTTTCTTGTTTTGTCCCAAGCTTGATGTATGTTTGAGGTTATTTACTAATAACTTCAATAGGAGAAATATTTCACTTGCTCAGGTTTGTCCTTTTCAGAAAGTGTTTTATATTAAAACATATCTATGTTTGATTCTCTCTATAAGATATATATCTGTCCTTTGCAGAAAGCATGTTAAATTAGGACATATCTAGGTATGAATGTGTATAGAATATCTGTACATAAAACCTTACACATATGGTAATGTGCTTTCTAATACTTTGAGTGAGAGCCTGGCTGTGTGAACCACTTGTGAATATGGGCATGAATTGCTCTGTTGATTATATAAAATGCTTCAGAAGAGGTGTTCAGGCCAAGTGAGAGCACTGACTACTCTCAGTAACTCACAGCACTGTTAGGATGCCAGAGATGTAAAAAGTGCCAATACATCCAAGCTGAGAAGAGCAGCTGCTCATTTTTTAATGATGCACTGCTCAGTCCTGGAGGCAGCCAGCATTCCCACTTTCATTGCAGAGCACATGGCCACAGCACAGCACAGGAAGGTACAAACCCCTCAAGGTGTGCAATTAGGGGCAAGAAAAGGGAAATATTTTTCTGAGATTATCTGCAGGGAGTCAGGTGTCCTGCAACAAGATCAGCCAGTTTGTTTCTGTGGTGGGACTGAAGTAATTCCAGTAGTCTTCAATTTTGCCTGAAACTGAGCCTCTCAGATAAGCAGTAAAAGCAATCCAGCATTTAAATTTTCTAGCTCTGGTGCCTCCCCAGCCTGATTATAGCAATCAATCTGAACTCTTGACTTTGTTTAGCTGAATATTTGTTAACAATACAATTTTAAAGTAGTGGATATCTTACTGAGTCTTTCAGCAGATAGATGCTTCAGAGCTTTAAGCACTTGAAATAGTTCAAGTGGTACAAAAATGCCCAGTGCACAAGCTGATGCTGCCCTGATTTCACAAGGTGGTTTAAAGTGCCAACATAGATGCTTATGAAAAAGTTACTGGAACAATAAACAGCATTTTAATCACCTGCTATTCATTTGTTAACTCTAGGGTGAAGCTAAACTACAATACAGGCATTACATACAACTACCTCTGAAATATTAATTAAGTTCAAAATATCTAGGCCTTTAGTTTCCTTATTTTCAGAGAAGTCAGATAATGGAAATGGAGAAACTTGAAATAGCAATCAGTTACTTTCTGAGAGCTTCTCTCTATCCTCACTGATGAGATTTACAATGTAGTAATGCTGCAATTTCATCATTATTTTGTAATCTTCTTAAATGAGTGTCTCATGTTAGTGCAGGCAATCACAATAACTACTTGAATAGGATTTGCTGCTGAGAAAAGCTGCTTGTGTTGCAAAAGCAACTGGAGGAATGCACAAGCAAAAAAACCCATTGTGCAAAATATTTACTTTCCCATCGAGTTTACAGTGAGTCTTGAGAAGGGAATTTAGTGATGACTTCACCCATGCTAGCAAGATGTCTGTCAGCAAACTGTCAAAGAAGGGAATAATTCTCTAATAGCAGCTTAAGGCAAGTTCAAAACCGAAGGAAATGGGTAAGCCCAACACTGATTTAATGTGGAAGGCTGTCATATTTCTGTGGAGTGAAAAAGGAAATTCTCTTGGCTTTGCAATGCCTACTGCTTCCGTGGTCTTTTGGCCTAGGAGAGGACTTGAAGGAGAAGAAGCATGGCTGGCAGATACTGATACTCCCAAGCTGTGTCCCTGGGAGATGGGGTTCTGCAGTTTCCCTTCCTCAGAGGTGGCAGCTGAGGTGATGGAGGCAGACAGAATTGTGCCTGTTCACCTTTGGACATACTTCTCTTTAAAATTACACTATTGTCCATTTTTTTTTTTTTGGTTTTTTTTTTTTTTTTTGTTTAAATAAGGTCTCCTCATCCCCATCCCAAAGCCAGGCTGGATGAGTCCCTGAGCAGCCTGATCTCCTGGGTGGCATCCCTGCCCATGGAGGGGAGATTGCAGCTAAGGAGATGTTTGAGGTCCCTTCCAATCCAAGCCTTTCTGCCATTCTTTTTTAGGGTTGTCTCAAGCCCAACCTTTCACTAAGCATTATTTCTTCATGCTACAGTGAACTTATTCCCTTCAGATGAATATTGTATGTTTGGTATATGTTTTATGAAGTGTTTGTTGATATGGGTAAAGTTGTCTATGACAGTCTGTAGCTATAAAGTCTGAACATGGAATTAGATCACTAAGGTTCACAGTTATTAGGCATTAAACACCACAGTCCTAGGTTAATTTTTTTAATATTTTTCCCCAGAAGAATATAGCAATATTGTCAACACAGTGATGTTGTATCACAGCTTTTAATTTATCTTCCTCTTTAAACTTAGGCTAAGACACTATTGCTACTCAATAGTTTTGCAAAGACTCATTACGTCTTTGCCTGTATGCAACCTGCTTAATTCTGCTTTTGTTCTTTTTATCAGAGATATTGATTTATGATCTGATGTCCCTGGACTGAGTCATAATTTAGGCTGTTGACCTGGGCTAATTGTGCTTCTGCTTTCAGAACTCTTTGTAAAATCTGCCTGGAGGTGTCTCCCATTTGAAAAACCAAGATCATAGCTGCTGTGCAAGTATTAATGTTAATGGCTTAGTACTGATGCCTCTTCTGGTCTATTTGAATTCCAGATTCTTAACAGCAAATATCTTATCCTCATTTTTATTTGCAGATTTCTGAAGTGGTGTGAAGAAAGAGTGAGAACTGTTATAATCCTTATTAACTTCCTTAGAGCCTTATGGATATTCTCTAGCTATTGAAATAAGTAACCCCTTCCCACTCAAGTCCTACTCAAGTCACAACTCAAAATTTCTTCTCACTAAAAGATTCTTTTTGGGTCCTTGGTGTTTTTAAGTCAATGATTCTTGAGACTTCATTTTATATTTAATTTTATGTGTGAAATAAGTAAAATGATAAAGAAAAATGGCACGTTTTCTCCCAAACCCCATTAAAAATACATTCAATAATTGCATCTTGATTTATATAAATATGGAAGTATGTGCTGATTTCAGATAGAAATGTGCTAATAACTATTGCATTCAAACATTTTTCTCACATTATGTTTATCAGCCATAATTAATGTTGCAAAATTCATATTGCCTTGGAGCTACAGGGGCTGGAGGGTGATAATGTACCAACACGTGGTGATGGATTTGGAAATGCAGCTGGTCTGCCCCTGTACCTGTGTGAGCAGGTGCTCTGATGGAACAGTGTAAGACAAAGTCAGGATTTCATCACCACACCACACTGTCACTTGCTATGTAAAACTGATTAACTCCTTTTCGGATAAAAAAGGATTCACAGCAGTGGCTCTGGAGGTTTACATCTTAGCACAGTAAAAAAAAAATAATTCTTTGAAAGGAACAGGTTTTATTCATTTTCAGCTCTAGGAAGTAAAATTGAATTTTATTTAGAAAACCAATATTTCTGTTACTGACAGCAGTTCCTATCAGTTCCTCAAAGATACCTTAAGCAACAGCTAAAATGAGGGATGATGAACATTTACAGGGAGTTTGCTTACTTTGTAGGCAGTTTTACTTGCTAAAAAATATACCTAAAATGCAGGTAAAAAATATGCAGGTATGCAGGAACCTTTCTTTTATAAATGCAGGGACAGGATAAGGCCTTTAAGGATTTTAGTTATTTGATGATCACCTCCTGAAAGCACTTTCTTCAGTCAGCCATCATTTTGCCAGTTAGGAAACACTGTAGACTATTACAATATGTACAATTAGGAAATACTGGGGCAGAGGAAACAAATAAACTAAAAAGACCCCCAAAACCAAGCAAACAAAAAGTTTTAAAGCTGAAGTATCAGAAATCTTGCTGCATTTCTAAGTTGGGTATTAAAAGACTTCTTTTTATAAAGATAGTTACAAATACATCATTGCCTGGGGTTTTTGTGTGTTAAAATGCAGCAGTTTTCACAGCTAAATACTCTCACATGGACTCTCTTAAAAAATTATATGTAGAAAATGAAAGGGGCTGAAAATTAAGAGGATGGTTGTTTTTTTTTGTGAGTAATGAATATGAGGACAGTCCATGGGAGAGCACACAGGTGATTCCAGCAGACATCTTTGACCACCAACCCTGAATGAATCCATAAGAAAATGTGAAAATGTGTTAAAAATGTGATCAATGTATTTTTCAAGCTAATCAGAGGTGGTTTATATTAATCTAGGTATTGAAGATTTGAATATTACCTGCAAAACTAGAAGTTTGTTGAACATTAGAGTTGTTCAGAACTGATCTCTTTCCCCGCTTTATCTGCTCCCTTCCTCTTCCCTTCATACTTGTGTTAACATTAAGCTCTCTGCAGCTAGTTACTAAAAAAAAAACAAAAAAAAACAAAAGTAAAAACCCCTTAATGAGAGTCTGCAGACACAAAATATTTAATTTTCACATCTGAAAGTCCTGGAAAATTCAGGAGATAGAGAAGAGGAAGATTGATATTTGTTATTTCACAGCTGGAAATGCAGGTTTTCAGAAGGAGCAAGCATTGACAAGAAACAAACTCCAGTCTGATTTGCCTGTGAGGAGGCAATAGGTAATCATTGCTAAATGTAAACTATACAATTATTACTGTTTTTAAGCAGTTGTCTCTCAGTTAATTTTCAGCTTTTGAGATAGAATGGGTGGCAGAATTAAAGAACAGGACACAGACAAAGAAAAAAGGACAGGCTGAAGTCAGTAGCTAAAATTATATTTTGAAATTACTTTTAAAAAACAGCTTGTTGATGGAACATTGATTTTAGCCCAGAGTAGTAATTTCAAACAGCTGGAAAGAGATCTTTTGGATACACCTTCAGCCCTTGGTTTGACTTAGAACATGCAAATGGATATGAAATGGTGTCTGCTGTTAAAATATCAGAAAGCTTTGGAAAAATGAAAGCAATTTCCAATAGGACACATAAAAAATATAAGCTGTAAGGTGGCTTTGGAGGTATTTCCAGCTATTAAGCATCTGGAAAGTAAAATAGTCTGTCTTTGTAATACCAAATTTACTAGTCTTTGTTACAAACAATGTTTTACTGGTTTTTTTTCAGCTGTTTTTGTTTCTATTGGTGTACTTGCAGCATTTTCATATCAGGAGATGTAGGGGGAAAAAGAGATCCTGTGGAAGGGGGATTCTTGGTTATGCTAAGGTGAAGAACGAAATTCTTCACTGAGAGGAGGAGGTGGGAAACAGGACACAAGACTCAAGCTGTAATAGTCCAGAAGGACTTCAAGTTTCACTTCTGTAGCTCAAAAATGTGTTATTTGCACAAGTTATTCTATTATCAGGCCATGGAGACAATGATCTCATTTTCAAACCAAATGAACTATTGCTTTTTATACTCAAGTATAATGCACTTCAGAGGGAAAAAGCTATTTATGCCTGCCACAAAACACAATTGACTTTGAATTAGAGAAGAATCAGAGCTGAAAATAGTGTAACTAAAAGCGGAGACTTTAATTCAAATGATATATCCTAATGACAAGGAACAGGTAGTTCAGTCTCTTACATGTCTGTTTCAGTTTTATGGATCAAGTCTGAAGAGAAACTTTCTTTGTACAAGTTTTCCCAGGAACTGGCAGTTTAGGTTAATGGTGTTCATGATTTGTGCAAGAAGCATTTTCACCTGATGTGCAAAAAAAAAACCAAAAAAAAAAAAAAAAGGAAAAAAAAACTTCCTCCCATGAGTGAGGAATGAGCCACTAATGAAATACTTAATCATAGCTCAGGCATGTAAATTGGTGTCTTATACAACATACTTTATGCTTTTTTCTTAGTAATATTTTTTTAAAGTGCTGCTTGAAAAGTCTATGAAAGTCAAAATATATGTATGGAGAAGGTATACTTTTATCAGTATTAATTGAGGTAAAAATTAATTCTTGGAAATCAATGGATTTTAGAAAAAAATTAGCTATGTCATTTTTTTAAGTATGCTGAACTGTCACTGGCAATTTGCTGATTGTAAATCTTGTTTTTGAAAAAAAAAATTTCCCTACAATTTGTATTAATTTATCTGGAAGCTTTCATAAAGAACAAATAGAATGAAAGTCTGAGGCACAGTAAATAACCTCCTTACCATCTGCACAATTATATGGAAGAGCTTTCAAAAGAGTCCTTTACATTATACATCACTACACTATTTTACATATTTCCTAGAAGCATTCAATTTTAGCTAATTGTTCATTCAATCTCCAGGTCAAGATGATGCTAAATCTATTCTGATTCAATGCAAAGGAAGACAAAGCAAAAATCCTCTGATCATCAGCTCCTGGAGGGTTGGAAAAGTCTCAAAGTTCAAAAGTCACTGTGTTTCTTGTGGAAGGATAATATAATATAATATAATATAATATAATATAATATAATATAATATAATATAATATAATATAATATAATATAATATAATATAATATAATATAATATAATATAATATAATATAATATAATATAATATAACTGGGAGAGATGAGGTAATGAACTCATACACACCATTATGAGAGGTAATGTTTTCCAAAAGATCATCAGATTTGAACTATTACTTGCAAAGGAAGAATATCAGACAAAGTCATTTTGGTGGCAAACTGATTGACATAGATAATGAGTTTTAACGAAATGAAAAGAGCAGAAAACTGTTGCTTGTTTTTTTTTTTTTTAAGGGAAAAATCCTTATTTTCAGTGAAATTAAGCAGCTAAAAGGAATGAAAGAAAACAGATGCTAGAGAGGAAAAAAAGAGTAAATGAAAGTGCACGTTGAGAAATGGGTAGACAAGCATAAACACTAATTTCTTGATTACAAAATGGCATTCAACATTTTGCTTTATTAAAGTTCTTGATAGATATCTTGATTGTAGGGCTGGATATGTCACATGGGATGTCTTTCCTCTCATGACAGGGGAGCAGGGATGATTGGATGTCTTTCAATCCCAGTGTCATCAGTATATAATTTAAACTTAAATTTAACTTTTAACTTAAAGAATAAGTTTTTGACTCAGAGGAATTTGTGCGTAGGGATAAAGTGCTTATACCAAGAATTTAAAGTTGTAATTCTTCATATCAACCTTTTTTTTTTCTCATCATTTACATGGACATTATTAATTTAGATTTTTTTAAAGTCATAATGCTTCATATCAAGCTATTTTTTTTTTCCTCATCAGTTACATGGACATTATTAATTTAGGGGTTTGGATTTTTTTTTAGGAAAAGCTTCTGCTTTTTGTAAAAGCACCTGATGTTCCTTGGGGATTTCTTGATCTCATCTGCATTTTGGAAGCATTTAACAACCCCTTCTTTGCTTTGTTTGCCGTGTAGTGTTTAGATTTGTAATTTCTCTGGAGCTTTCTCATTCCAGTGGCAGGCTCTGTCATATTCTTGACAGCCTCGGCTTTTCTTTCTCGTGTCTTGTGGTTTTGTCACATTTCTTGCTTCATTCTGCTCCCCAGGGGTCTAGCTGGCTGTTTCACTCTTGTTTCTGGGGATGGTGAGAAGGAATGAATGCAGGTCCTGCATCATTCCTGCCAGGATCACCATGGCTGGCAGATGTCTGGCTGTCTTAGCCCAGGACCTGCAGCTCAACAGCATCATCCTGAGCACACACCCCAGAGTTTCTGCCTCAGGTTTGAGCTTTTATATTTTTTTCAGAGTCTGTTCTGCTCTGGTGTCTAGTTCTGAGCTTCATATTAAGGGATGGTGAGCTCTCTTCACAGAGTAGGAAGACAAAATTCCTTTTCTAGCTGTGGGCCAAGGAAACTGATCCAGATGTCAGGCCCAAGAGCACAAACAATGGCAGACTGAAGAGAGAAGAACAAGAAGGATGTGACTTCATAACCTAAAGCTGTAATTGGACAATTAACTCCTATAGGAATATGCCCCCCGTTGACAGAGTGACAAAACTGTCCTTTGTCCCCTTAAAAAGCAAAGAAGCCCAGAAGTTTCTCTCCTCAATTAGGTGAAAAAGGCATCTCATAGGCCTGGGGGACTTCACCTCAACCTTAAGGGTATCTACTTGGACCGGAGCCAAAAAAGTCCCACCTGGGCAATTTACTAGAAAAAGAACAAAGAAATTAATGGCTTTTGAGAGGTGTTTTACCAGGGGCAGGAGGGCCTCTTGCACCTGAATTGTTTTTTCTCTGTAAGGAGTTTTGTTATTTTGCCTTTTATTAAAACCTTTTTGTTTCCAACACTGCCACAGAAGCCATCCTGATGATTTTATGCCTCCAGAGGTAGCTGAGCTATCTTGGGTGTGAAACAGACCTCCAAGAGCTTATGAGACCTGGCTCAAGGAGACTCCTATTTCAAACTCCAATATACAAATGGACCAGAACTTATAAAATTGTGATACCACACAACCAGTTGTCAATTTTTTTGTGGCCATTTTGGGTTCATCTTGGCTGGGCTCTTGTGCTACCCAAGGTGGATCTATTGAAGCCTCCTAATTCATCCCTACTTTATTCTTTAGCTCTGTCTAGTCTCTGTTCTAGCTCAGCCTTCACAAGGCACCACTGAATGCACGTAAAGACAGAAATTTAGGCATTTTTAGAACACCAAAATCCACCTGGTTATCGTTTTTTGAGGCAGCATGTGTTTTTAGTACATAATACTGCATGTGTGTGTCACTGCCTGTATCAGTTATTGCCCTGCTGGTGGGTTTAACCCTAATTGTACATCCAGATGTGCTGCTGATAAAGGGAAATTGAGCATTAGATCCTGTCAGGCTGTTCACACTTGGTTTTCAGGCCATGTCCAACACTTCATAAGAGTATTTTTATTCCTTACATGGGTGACTCATGCTACAGTGTCCTCCCTACTGCCGCCAGGGTTTTCCAGGCAATCATCCATACCCGTCTGCAGCTCTGATAGCATATTTTTTTTCTCTTTGGAGGACTTTTAGTTTCCTATGTTTTCTTTCCATTTTTGTCTAGTTTTTGAAACTATTTTCTCCCCCCTATCCCTCCTCCTTTTTATTTATTTTTTTTTTTTTGGATAGAATTCTTGTAGTACACTTATGGAATATTAGAAATAGAAAGTAAGGACCATATGTCTTGACCCTACCTCCTCTCGGAATTTCTATCAGCTGAACACCACTGGAACCAGGACTGGTAGTTATATTCGTTCTTTTCTATATCTTTTCTGTCCTTCTCTCTTTCTTCTTCTAATTGATTCTCCTCAGAATTTTTAAGTAACTTAAAATTAAACGGGCTTAGAATTTGCTGAGTTGAATGGGTCAAGTTAATGCTTTGAGAAATGTTTTATGTAGATTGAATGCTGCTCTTTTCGAGCAACTTTTTGCCAAAGTTTTCTGATTTTCTAAAGTTGCCCCTAAAGTTTTTATTGTTGTTTTGACCTCTTGAGAATAGCTTGTCAGTATTTCTCCCGTGCCTCTAACTCAGAGTACATGAACAATTGTAAAGCCCTTTGAAAAGTCTCACAGTGTAAGTTTTGGGGCCTTACAGGACTCTATGTAACTTCTGTGTGCATGTTGCAAATCAGATTTTCTCCCAGCAATAAACAGCAATTTCCCTTTTTGTTTCTTTGCGAGAGATTAAGAAACGGTGATAAATTAAAGGAGAAAACAATATATGTGTATAGATAGATATTTACCCTGAAACAGCATAAAGAAATCTTTATATTAGGAAGCATTTTACTGAAGGAAAAACTTGCTGGAGAGATAAAGCAGTGGTTGGGGACGTGGAATACTGGAACACTTTCATCAGATGTGTTCAGGGCTGGGCATGTTATTGGGGAAACAAACGGCTTTCAAGTCAGGCTCCTCAGAAATGTGTGAAATCAATTATACTTGAAAAGGTAATAACAGGAGGGAAGAAAAAGTGAGAATGCATTGTTGGTGTCTCTGTTGTGCTGGAGAAGCAAAATTTTTTTTCTTAATGATAGGCCTTGTCACTTCAAACAAAAGGGTGCAGCCGATTTAAGCCCTGAAGGTGTTTTCTTGCTTGTTTAGTCACAGTCATTCCATATTCCCACTTTAAGACCTGGATCATTCCTTTGAAATTTTTTACAAGAGCTGTTTTCAAAGCACTAAAGATCTTATCATCCATCCACTGAAGGTGATGTTCACATTTCTTGAAGATTTGGAACAGGCTCAAAATAAAATAAAATCAGTTTCTTTCTTTAACAGATAGTTTAATTGTTTATTTTATACTAATTAATCCAGTCACAATATAATGCACAAAATCAATTTGTCAGTTTGTATAATAGCCTGTGTAATATTTACTAATTTGGCTTTATACTTTAATTATTTTTTATAGTCTAGGAGTGCCACTTCAAATAAGTAAATAATATTTAAGATGGAATAGCATTTTTGCTTATCATTAAATGCATTTAAAATTTTATTAAAACTATAAAATATTATAATTAAATATTCCACATGAAGTTCAGTTTTACATAATATTACATATGGCAAAATTCATGTGTTTTTTCCAATTCAAATAACCGTGTCTTTTTTAGGAGAGCTTAGCACCTAGATGTTGAAAGAATGAAGGTATGAAATAGCCTGCAACTATTGAGATATTTATAAGTACTCTTTTCTTTTTTCTTTTTTTAATTTGTATTCTTGTTATTTCACTTGGAGTGTCTGTGCCTATTATTCTTATGCATTAAAAATTCCTGAAAATATTAACAGAAGAAAGTTTTTATTCCTAGTCATCCCACAGGTCAAAAGTTTATGAACTGGCCTGGGTGTTTTTTGAAATATCCAAGCTGCAAATATTCTTGGTGATATCCACATTTAAAAGAAATAGCAGTAAAAAGGTTTATGGTTCGCTGTTTTTCTGCAAATTAAAGGAAGCTGCATTGCTTATAGTCTGAACTGATATTATAGGTACTATTTTCAGCATATGCATATTTTCTAATTTCTAGTTTCTTTTTGCCACTCTACAAACCCAGATGGAAGCTAATAATAATAATAAGTGAAAAAGCAAGGAGAGGCAGTTTAGGCTCTTCCTGTGGCCATTAAAAGGTGTGATGCTAAGAGCAAGTGGGTCAGTGTGAATAAAACATGCATGGTTTGTATAACCCACTGCGACAGCAGTTTAGATGGCAGGTGAAACCTCAAAAACTGAGACAAACTGAGCAGGAGGAGAAAATCTGAAATGTCACCAGGGAAATTGCTTGGACCAGGCAGTATTCTACTGGTTTTATCCCTTCACCTTGCACCAGGGATAAAAACTCCAAGGCATCTTAGTCCCTGGGTCCTGCCATGGCAGTGAAACTTCCAAAAGAAAACCAAATTGTATCTCTGGGTCACTGCAGTCTCTTAGGAATCAACATGGCAGCTGGAAAACTGATTACCGATTGTATTCAGCCCACTTCTTCCAGCTGCTGGGAAACTGTACCAATATCAGCTTGAAAGCCACTGAAGTCTGTGTCCTACACTTGTATCCTGGTGAAGATACTAAAGTTTGTCAAACCACCAAAAAAAGTACCTGGTGCATGTGAACACAGTGGTAGCAACTGAACTGGGGACAGGGGAGGTGTGCAAACTCCTAGCATGGTGAATGTTATTGCTTCAGTTTCTGTGCAGCTTCATCACGAGAAACAGCGTGAGAGAATGCCATCAATCAACATCAAGATTTTAATGCTTGATGGATTGAGCAGCAGCAGTTTAAAATGTAAAATTATGGCTCATTTTCAAGCTGCTGCTAATTGTAAATCAAACTCTGAAGTGTTCTGTTGGAACTGTAACTGTGGATGAGCATCGTTATTGTTTTCAATTTGCCACTTTCATTTTGATAGGAAAATACATCATAAAGCTTTGATTTTTAATTTATTTTTATTACCAAATGTTTATTATCATGTTTGTCATTTTCACTCGAGCATCCTGGGAGAGAATTTTATTTTTAATGGTTATTTAGTAAAAGAGATTAAATCAACCTTAAGAGTGTATTTTACTTAATTTCAATCATGGTTTATTGCTCAGAATATATTTAAAAATATATGTGTGATTATATGAATCATTAGAAATTATGTTACCAAGGAAATGACTCAGTGAACCTTTTCTTCAATACATATTTGCTTTAAAATATTACCAAATGGAGGCCAGAGGACCCAAGTATGAGATGACTCAATTAAGTAGGAACTTTTCTGAAGAATAATGCAAATGTTGTGATTTTTTTTTTTAATACCTAGAAATCAAGACCACTCTTTAATGAAACTTGGGCTTTAATGACAACAACAAGCTGTGAACTCTCTGAAGGAAAAATAATTGCACTTTTCAGGCACTGGTAATGTAATGATGTGATGCTGATAATTTTTAGCCTTTCAAACAAACACACTTTTAGCTTAAATAGGTTGAACCTCTGCTATACTAAAAGATATTGGAATACATCTGAATGACACCTTGTTGTCTTTAAGCAATATTTTATTTTAGGTGCATAGGTTGGTATTTAACATCCAATTGAGCACTTGTGGCTCATGGACAAATCTGAGAAGTTTGAAGTTTGGAAAAGAAGGGAATTTTCAGTCCAGGAATTACATTTTTTTGGGTATTGGTTTGGTTTTGTGTTTTTTGTTGCTGTCATTTTTGTTGGGTTTTTTTTTTGTTTGTTTGTTTTGGGGGTTTTTTGGGGGTTTTATTTTTTGTTTGGTTTTTTTTTTTTTTTTGTGGGTTTTTTCCTGAGACTGAGAAGAAGAAAAAGTGCATAGCACAAAATTCAATAGTAGGCAGTGGTTTTGAGCAAATGAAAGAGAATGTAACCACTTTTAAGTACTTTATTACTTCCTTAGGTTCTGCTGAAATATGTAATATATTATGAAGATGTGTTTGAGCTCATGATTATGACCCCAGTTTACTGTTGTCATAAACTTTAGGCTGAAAAGATGTTGATGATTAGTTAATTAGTTGATATTTTCATACAGTCTTATTTTTAAGCATCACACCCTCAACAACCCCTGCAAGTTAATGCACTGTGAAAAGACCCAACTAAATAAATGAACATTTCCTTCAGATAGTTTTCAAGGGATCTACAGTTTGCAACTATTAGCAGAATGCTGAATTCATTTAGTCAGTGTGGAGAGGTATCAACGTGGCAGCCACATCCAGGAATTTTACTGGACATCAGTGTGACTTCAGTGTGTCCAGGCAGATGAAGAGACTTTGTCATGAATAAAACAACCAGTAACAAAATTTTATTTGAAGGACAGGTGTCTGATGATGTGAACATAAACCAAAATGAATTGTGGAAAATATGGTACCAGCATATCCTGAAAACACCAAGGGTCAGTGTTACAACAAGTGGAAAAGCACAAGAATTTTGTGTTTGGCCCAAAATGTGCTGAGGGTTTTCCTTCTAAAGCTGAGCACGGACATTTCAAAATGAAAGTGCTAACTCAGCCTGGATTATACAGGACTTAAATTACTCCTCTGCACAATATTTTATTTATTCATGAACAATTTGTTTAACATGTTATTTTCCTTGTGGTCCTTTTAAAGGAGTAGTCTCTATTTTTTTTTAAGTTGGTTTATTTTAACATCAGCTGGACAGACTGGCTAAGTGTCATCAAGTCTGTTCTGCTCTCAGCAATATCACCCCATCCTTTTTATAAAAAGATCAAAGATCCTCTGAATATTATTCCATCCTGTTGAAGAACTTCACTGCTGCAAGAATTAAAGACATTCCTCTTACACGCAATTATCTTCATATTTTTTTTTTCCATAGGGTGATTTTTTTTCTGGTTTCAGAAGTATTTCTTCCTCCTCATGTTTCAGTCTTCCAAATTATTTATGAAGGACAAATACGTGCCTTCACAGACTGTGTTTGGAAAGGGAAACATAATTTTAAAAAACTCATTTTTGTTTTTTATCAGCATTGCTATTTTAGGCCTGAGTTTTATGAACTTCTGTTGATATATGCTGAATACTTAAATGTAGGTTACAGGTCCATGCAACTCAAGGAACATCTTAAACCAAATCATTCTGTATGCAGTTAGATCTGTGGTGAAACAAATTTTTGGTGACAGAATTTAAAGAATTTCAACAACTCTGATAACCCAATATTGTGTCTGATAACACAATAATTGTTCTGTGCGGTTTGAACTTTGTGTCATATGGATTGACATAGCTGTTCTAACAGATTTCATCTGGTGATTCCTGTTTCCCTGTCCTTAGACTGTAACAGGACTGACTGTAAAGGTGTTTGCAGTTCCTTTCAGGGTCTGGCTTGATCTGTGGTTTGTAATTGTTGCAGTTAATGACAGGATTCTTTATGCTGTGGCTCGTGGAGTTAACCTCTACATTAGGGTAGGTGAGATTCTGTCACGAAGAAATTATTATCTATTTAAGTGCTCTGACTCATATCACTGAGATAATACCTTGGTTGTACTACAATCAGGCAGCTTATCAACAGGTTTGTTATGAAATGAAGCCAAACTCAGCAACAAGTTATCACCACCTCGTGTTGCTTTGCCCTGTGTTTGGAGAACTGAGCAAAGGTGTGATGGTGTTCACAAGGGGTCTCAGGATGAGGGAAGAGAGGAGGATCTGACTCCATGTTTCACAAGGCTTGATTTATTATTTTAAAATATATATTACATTAAAACTATGCTAACAGAATAGAAGAAAGGATTTCCTCAGAAGGCTGGCTAAGAATAGAATAACAAAGAATGATAACAAAGGTTTGTGTCTCGGCTCTCTGTCCGAGCCAGCTGACTGTGATTGGCCATTAATTACAAACATCCAACATGGGCCAGTCACAGATGCACCTGTTGCATTGCACAGCAGCAGATAATCAATGTTTGCATTTTGTTCCTGAGGCCTCCCAGCTTCTCAGGAGGAAAAATCCTAAGGAAAGGATTTTTCATAAAAGATGTCTGTGACACAAAGGCACACCAACATTGCTGTTTGGGAAGGCTTCCTGTACTCAATCCTTTGATCATAGGTATGTTTTGTGCTCAGCTTACCACTCCAATTGCCTGTGTGGAGGTGGGAATTTTTTCCATTTTCCACACGTGGCTGTGTGTTGGTGTGCTCACTCTGAGTGCTCCCTGTGGCTACCTGTGATTGTATGCCAGATATATGTGAGTGGAAATCATTGGAACACTTTCAGGATTGTATTTCTCATTTTAATTAGTCGCTGTCATTTTTCACACTGCTAGTAAATCACTTCAAATATATTGCTTGTGGTTGTGGTTGTGTCTGAGACATAAATCTTTTGTTAAGAGATTAGTGAGTCATCTATCCCATGGCCCTCATTGTCACCCATTAGACAGTTGTAATAAAGCTTTCTCCACTATAGATCCATGAGTCCAATCTCCTTCAGGGATTTCAGGATAGCCAACTGGTGTCTGAAGCAGCAGGATGACGGGATTGTAGATGGATAATGCAAAGCAATCTCCTTTCTGAGACTTTTTCATGGAAACTTCACAGTGCAACTGTCAATTGTGGTGTTTTATCTCAGAGCCAAAAGCAGGACCAGGGGCATGGATGAACACAAGTTTTAGTTTTTGATAGGTAGAAAGTATGTTTGAAATCTGCTTTTAGACAAAAAAAATATGATGTTTTCTTATTGGTGACACAGGACCTCTGTGCTCCATTTTTGTCTTCACAGAGAGCGCATGTAGGATAACATATATTATCCTCTCTGGGATAAAGATTTAACTTGTTCCAAATTGTTGCATCAAGATACTTGACTTTAAATCTCCTGTTTATAAACTCAAAGTCTCTAAGGAAAATTTTATTTGCAGTGGACTGAATGCATATGCCAACTGTATCTCAAAAAAAATTAATTTCAAAACCAATCAATTTTCAATTCCAATTCCTACAAAATTTCACTACAGAGAAAATTGAAATAAAATATTCAGATTTCACAATAACTGTGAAAAATTAAGAATTTAGGAAAGAGACACATTTTTATAAATTATTTTTTAAAAACTTTTAAATTGCTATTATTATGGCATGAAATAATTTAGTGAGTACTATACCATATGACTCCCAACACACATTTGAAAGAGAGAAGAGAGGTGAAAGCTGATGGTATCCAAGCTAAGTAAAGTGTAGGAGAGTTTAACCTAACAGAACAGCTCTTCTTAAAAATCTAGCACCATTTCTGATATGCATAAATATACAGAGAGCAAGTGTGAACATTGAATCTGATGACCTCTTTAGCTGGTTTCAAGGTTTTCATTAAAAGATTGAAAATATATGCAAACCTCTGTATATATTGAGCTAAATTCTGTTAATCACAGATTTAAAATCCTTTTTTTTTTTTCCTGGTTGTCTAGAATAGCAGCTTGAAGTGAAACCTGTGGGCACAGAGAGCAGGATGAACAAAGGGGATGTACCAGAAGAAAGGAAGTCCTTTTCTTACTACTGCAAATATGACTTTTTTCCTATCAAGCATCAAATTAACTTAAAGGTAACACTTATTTTTATAATCTTCAACATCTCTTAAAGTCTGTGGTAGTCATCAAATGATTCTTACTGCTACCTATTTTAAAATATCAAGCAGAAATATGTTATTGGACTTAATGCTTTGCACTAGTATACTTGGCCTTTGGATTGATGCTGTGGTCAAACAGGAGCAGAAAACCACAACAGATTTAAATGAAAGTTACTAAAATTATTAGAGTGCTTTTTCCTTTTATATCTTACCAGTGAAAAAGGCAATGTAATCCAAAATATTCTTGATTCTTCATTGAAGAATTTCAATGCTTTACAGTAACAAGTATACTTGGCCTTTAGATTAATGCTGTGGTGAAACAAGAGCAGAAAAGCACAACATTAAATAAAAGCTGCTAAAAATGTTAGAATGCTTTTTCCTTATACATCTTATTAGTAAAATAAGGTGGAGTAAACCAAAATATTCTTCATTCTTAATTGAAGGTAGTCATGTCCTCAGTTCAGATTGAAGAAATGCAAGAGATTAGGTAGAAAACTTAAGGTGAATGAAACACAAGAAAGTGTTGTTGAGTTCAATGTTTACAAATGCTCTCTGCATATTTATGCAGAGAATAAATGGTGATAGTATATCTATATATTAAAATATATATATAAGAACACTTATTATGTTATTATGTAAGGGTATCTAGGAACTGAGACATCTGAGACTCTTCCATTTTTGTAAAACCACATGACAACACCAGAGCTCCACAAGCCAGAAAATGCATCTCAATTTAAATAGGCAAGTTCTGTGTAAAAAAACTGCCACCAAAGCAAAATGAAAAATCCTCTGAGTCAAGGAACGTTATGAGATCTGCTGTTCCATGACAAAGATGCAGGAAGACATGATGTATTAGGTGGCAGAACTTCAGGCCTGATAAGGAGAAATAATAATTGAATCTCTCTATAGATGCAGCAGCTCATTCCCTCAAAAAATAGAAAAATAAAAATATTTTGAGCTATCCAGGTAAGTTGCTACAATTCTTCACACAGCATTGCTCCAGAAAAGCTAGCTGCACCTTAGACTGATCTGTGCAAGGTCATTTTCACCAATTTCAAATCTTCTGGTGTGTGACTCTTCCCAGTAGAGGGATTAAAAAAATAACCAAAGAGTACACTAAGTATTCTGCTCTATTACAGTCTGTTCTTGAGAGAACTTAGCATAATAAATATGCAAAAAAATAGACAGCAATAAGGAGATCTGATAGAGTAGGAAAAGATGAAATGCTGTCTGCCAGTGCTTGGATTTTGGTCAAAATTCTAGCAGAGATAGAGTCATGAATCCAGTGGAGAAATCTGCAACTCATCTGTTTATCTTATTTTATCAGAAGTGTTATCAGAGTGTGACTCCTAAAGAGGGAGAACATTGTTGATCTGCTCTAAGTAATGACTTTGTTAAGGATCATCTACAAAAATACATGTAGTCCTTCAGCTGTTCTATACAGACTTTACATACAAGAGGAAACACATCAGAAAATAATATTTATTCAGTGTCAGAGTGCTGTTTATGAAGCTCTGTGTTTATGAAGATATCTAATATGCCTAAGTGCCATTGATTTAGGAGTAAAACTCAACTCTCTGGTGTTTTGTGCAGTCTGAAATGTGGCCTTGAAAGCTGAATGGAGTGAAGAGATTGATGGCTATTGACTCTCTGGTGTCCCCTAACATGTGCAATTAAGGAGGTCACAATAAGGGACGACTGCAAGAGGTCATGGCCTTTGCTGAATTCACAGAGGGCTGTGGCCAGGTTGCTCTGTAGGGCCACTTTAAAGTGGAATTCTGTCACAAAAATGAGCTCTAATGCAAAACCATTGATTGATGCTATTAACTGGAAAATTAAGAATATGCCCGATTGCAGAGAAAAGTGAGCACAATGAAAACACAGCCAAGGAATTCTTAGATGTTTTTAGAAAACCATTGCCTAGAATAAAGATAAACCTTAGGGAATAAATATTAATTTCTAGTGGGAAATGCTTTTAAATGCTTGGACATGGAAGATAGTCTAGCTGCATGAGGATTTTGTTTGGATTTGGGAACAAAACAAGATAAACAATTGATCCTTCAAGAGACTTATGACAGGAGGTATTTGCTGGCCATTGCAGCTAAAATTTCACCTACACATATTCCAGGGAGTTAGGGTCTTTAAAAACATTTTTCCTTGAGTTTTCCTTTTCCAGGATCCTGCTGTTCCCTGCCCTGTGCATAGGAACCATGTCTGCTGAATGAAAGTGAGAATAATCGATTCTACTCTGTATAATCTTATTACTAAAATAATTTCTGTGTTCCAATTAATATTGCTTTTAATGATTCTTCAACTAATTTCAGTGCTGTAACTTTCTGAATTTCATCTCATGTGTGTTTTGCTGATAATCTTTAGGGAAATCTTTCTTTGTCTCTCTGCTTTTATTTATACCCAGAGATTTAAAGAGATAATTTTCCTTCCTACTTCAATGGTTACCAATGGTACCTCCTGTGTGTACGTACGCAGTAGTCACTCCTCTGTCTCATGGGCTTTTCCTCTGCTAACCTTTCAATTATTTAGTTTTAACCCCCAGTAAGGTTTTCTGAGTTTTCCTGTTATTGTCCCAAACAGAACATTTTGATTCACTGGAACATTTTAATTCATGTAGCCTCACACGCTTCTCATTATTTCTCATTATTTCGTTTTGCTGAGTTTTGCTTTTTATCTTTCTTGCCACTTTCTAAAAACACTCTTAAATTACCTGCCTGCTGAATCCCAGTTTGGTGCCCTCTGTTCTTTATTTGATGGATACATCTTACTGATTTTCTTGTGTTCTGGCTGCTTCTTTTTGTTTGGTTTTTGTTTTTCCTGTTTCTTCCTGTCCCCTTCCTGAGGACTTTATTCTTTCTTGCCAATTTAAAGTTATTTTGCCCAGAGACATTAGTTTTATCTCTCACCAAATTGGTGACCATGATCCTCAAAAAAAAATTATCAACACTTTGAAACCTTTGCTTTTTTGTTTCTAAGCCATTCACCTCTTAGCCTCTGATTTGCCACCACTATTATGGGAGTTTGGGGGTTTATTTAACCTTGACAGTGAATCATCTATGATGTTAAGCAGATTACACTGAAATTAATTATGTTGTACTTTGGGAATTAAAACCACAAGTTCCTCTGGTGGACTCCTAGGGGTTTAATGGAGCAGCAATATTTTCTGCTGGATTCAGGACTGTACTGTGGCATCACTCTTGTAACACCTTAGGGGGGAATGCCAGTGATCTATCCTTGCTCCATGTCTCCCAACTTCCTACCATTGCTCTTCTGTGCTGGCTTCCAATGTTTGCTATGTTATAATAAACATTTGCTATGTCACGTGTTTTAAATAAAGATCATAAAGTACTGCCTGTGCAAAAGGGGTGAGCTGAGGTTACTCAGCCAACCTTGATTTTTTTCATTCCCCCCTCCCATTGTCTAACTTGTGAAACTTTTCCTTTGCAGTTCTGTAAATGTTATTTTAATGTAATTTGTGCCTAACATATATATTATAGATAAGTCTATCTAATAAGCAGTTGGGAATAATATATGTAGATTTTTCTATTTTAAATTCCTTTCTGTAAGTCAGCAGAGTGGAATTCATTAACTTGATATGGATCTTTTTCAGTCTTTTCAGTAACCATTCACCAAAGAATGGACTTAGGAGTGTATTTATATGGTAAATGTACTGATACTGCTTACTTTAATATAAAGTTCAT